>NC_057803.1:392053257-392195954 GCF_018294505.1 Triticum aestivum | reverse complement strand
AAATGAAATTTAAACATGATGTAACATTCTAATGCATGCACTAGGCATTGTCAGAACTAGGGATGTGACAACTCACCCCCACTAAACAAGAATCTCGTCTCGAGATTCAAGCGTAGGGTAAGGTGAAGGGGAAACGCAAACTAGTACACTCCTCACGATCCAGGTTGCACTTCAGTTGAACGTTGATTCATTCACCATCATTGTCTTGTCGTCTTGCTCTGAGAATTCCAGCTAATCATGGCACGAAGAGGAAAGGAAAACTCTGGAAGGATCGGTCTTCTCGAAGATCGAACAACTCACGGAATGAGACATAGGACCATCTCTCGGGTTGAGACACGAGATACACATCGAGAGGGGTGGAAAGAAACGGATGACGAAGGTTCACTAGATAGACAACAATTCCACACTTAAAAAGGTGGTAAACGATTGTCAATGTAGCGAGGAGTTAAGTTGTCATGACACCATAATGATGCACCTTAGGGAAGGTGAATCATAGAAATATCCCCTTAAGTGGCAAAAAGAATTACCTTTGATTCAAAGATCATTGAAACTCTTTAAACCAGCCTAAGGCAATTTTCGAGCGATCGTTTGGAGGGGGTCGGTAGAATGGCATATCCAGACTTGGATGATGTGGATTACCTTGTTGAAGACAACGTAATGGATAAATTTGCTTACCACCAGAAATGGAAGAGACCCATGGTAGAATGGCACAATGGCGGTGCAAGCTGGGAACAGAATGCAAATGCTGGGAATGATTCTGGTAACTGGGGAAGAACCCAACAATAGAGAGTGAATTCACTGTTTGAATAGGTCATAGCATTGTCGAGGAAACTGAAAGCAAACCCAGTTAGTGCCGACGATAAGACGTAGCGCTTGTGCGTGCTCTCAAGAACTTGAGCATTTCCATAATCATCAAGGTTTTACCAACATCCGTGTCAAGGATCCTGGCAACACAACTTGCTACCATGATGAATGATGATGGATGATGCAGATGCAAAGGAAGATAACACCTTCTCAGATTTCATCTTAGCGAGGCCAAGGGAACGAAATCTGGATGATCGACCGAGAGACATTTAGCACTCCGCTTTTAATGTTCTCCTTGATGTGCTAGTGTAACCCATTCATAGAAATGGTCTGGTATCTAGAACATCAAGTAAAGATCGGACTTCGGAAACACAAAAATCCATAGGGGCAACTAGGGAGTAAACCCTACGAAATCCCTATGGGGAGGTGGCCAACTTCATCAATCAAGATATTATAATAACAGGTCTTCCGGCTGGGTGTGTTGGCCACGACATCCACCTTACCGGTTATCGAGAGACCAATATTATAGTTCTTGGGAGATGTTCCAAACCATCATATCTGCCTGAGATTCAGATCTGGTTGGTGTCAGGATATTCCAGACTCATCGAGTCTAGGAAGAAAATGAAAGTTTGCAACACAATTCGACGAGACAACGCTGCGAGATTCTCGGGGAATGAACTACGATAGTAAGCTCCAAAACATGAGCTGGTTCTGCTACAACATGTGAACACGATGTCCAAGACAAGCATGACCACAAAGTAGTCTTATAATAAAACACTACCGAGTTCAGGAGGGGGAACCATCATTAATGACATCGAAGTCTCCACGCGTGGAAGTCCAAAGAGTTCACCTTGGACAGACTCCTTTATCTTTGAACAACTCAATCAGTGGCTTGGTGTGCTAGGATATACATATAGAATGGAGGATGCAAATCTCCAGACCACAGAATACTTCGCACGTATGCATGACTGACTTGGGATGATTCCAGAGGAAGCAAAACTAACTTTCTCAAATTCACGGCGGCAACTTTCACCAAATGCACGTGTATAAGAGGAAGTCACTCTTTTCATCAAACAAATACTTCATGAGCTAGCATGAAGAAAATGTCTTCAAAAGTTTCCAACACTAGCTTAATGTTCAACAAAATCATGGAGAAGATAAGGACGTTGTCAATGGGCTCAACAACAATTCATCCGGGTTTCCTTTTAAAAGAAATTCCATAGTTAAGTAAACAAGTGATAGCATTGGTCAGATCCAAAAGATAAAATGGTGTATGCTCGAGGAAAAACCACGAGTAAGACATCATTACGAATATCGTTGGTTCTGATTTGATTTGACAATAGCCCATACTCAATCAAAGGTTTGGGTAAGATAATAGATCCAACAATTTATCACAAGGACCAATCGATGAAGATATCATCTTTCTTCTACACACACCACACAAGAATATCCCTTTGGAACGAACTAAGTCAGGCAAGCTTTTATCTTCCAACTCTCCAAGTTGTTGTCTAGCTTAACCAACTAGCTCAGGGATATCTAACACCGATTCTTGGAGAAAGGGTGGTTTACAAGAAACCAACTTGATCACGAGCTCAACATAGCGGTCAGGTGACAACCTGGTAATACTCCCGAGAAGATCTTCAGAAAATCACGAACCACCGATATGTTACTAAGCTCGAGAACAATCGTGCTTTTCAGGGCAAGATGATATGATCAAATGAGCGAGGACTTGACAAAATCCTAACTCATCAATCAAAGAGTGCACCAGGAAATAAGGACTAGGTAGCACAATCAACCTTAGGGCGATGATTCAAAAATCAACATGCTAAGAATGAGGTTATTGTCCATTAACTACCAAGCAACAGGGTTGCTAGGAGTATTGAATTCACACATCATGATTCATTTGTCGGCATTCCAGTTGCGACAACACGGAACCGAGGGATGAATAATGATGGTGAGAAGTATCACTACATCAAGAGTTCACAAGAGCCGGTGCAATCCTCATGAAAATCCTGACATAAAGATGGTAATACTTCAGGGTAGAACAGAATCAAAAGCTGGGCTGGCATTTTGATCTGCAGAGCACGATTGCTTTGACCCAATCCTAGATATGGATGAGGTACCGGAGTTTGTTTCTCCTAGTCATTCCGGAATAGAATGGCTTGACAGACCACAAGAGTAATAGGCATCGATGAACGAATGCACATATAATCTTGACTATCAATTGATAGATGAAGGTCAGTAGACAACTAAAGAGGGACAACTCAAAGGAACATATAACTTTCTGAGTTGTGGATGCATAGATTAGTATGTCGAACCAAGTTCAACATAATTCTTCCGGATAACCCATGCGGAAAGGTTGAGCTGGCAGAGTCACAATATAGCATGGAGAACTCATCGAGAGCACTCTTGTTGCCATCTTTTGGTTCAGAAGAACTCCTGCCAAGAATGGTTCATGGTATTTGGAAGAACGATATACCACGGACCTCGAGGACTATCGCAAAGGTTGCTAATAACCTACAGGCGCTAGCAATTACTATCAACATAAAGTAGGTAGAGTGAATCTCGGGTTCAAGAACCCAGGAACAGAATACCTATTACTAAGTAGCATCACGGAATGCCTTCGAGAATAAAGGCCAGAATCTCACACTGGGAACACAAAACATTGCTAAATTACTAGATGATCCCCTAAGACACCTAGGGTCATAATAATACCTCCAACATATATGTCAAGGTAACGGAGTACCTCAACCCACTGATTAGTGTGGTTAATCTGGCCCATGGGAACATTGAAACGAAAAGAAAGGATTTGCACATGCATCAGACTACTTAGAAACCTGGGATGACTCGGACAGCATAACGGCTGTAAATGCTCAAAAAAGATTTGAGATATTCACAAAAATGGTGGCATAACCACTCAGAAGCACAATATCAAGATTTCGAGATCAACAATTAACATACAAAAGTAGTAGAAACTGAAACGAGGCTTAAGTCCAACAATCTATAAGTCTACGGATTAGTAACACGTGATCCTGATAGAAGGAAGAGATAGCCTAGTTCTTAATCCCCGCAGGAAAGATAAGATGACTTAGATCAGAAGGCATAAGGTATAAGGAGTAAAAAGAGCCTTACGTTCCATCCCACAATCAATTCCCTTATATAACTAAAGAATTTCTAGACTCAACTTCGACCAGTTTGGCTTGGTAACCTACAGGCAGTCAAGCTCTGATACCAACGCTGTCAGGCCCCGACTCAATGCCACATCGATCTAGCATGTAACACCTCATATCACTTTGCGGCCTCACGCACGGTATTCCCATGGGTGTCGCCTTACCTTTGCCCGGGACCGTTTGTGCCTTTTGGCACACGTATATGACAGTGTCGCTAGCATCCATATGATAAGGAGCCCGGGCTGACATGGCTAGTCGTAAACCCAAAGTGGCACAGACTTACAGGGACAGGCATCCATGACCCAGCATCGAACGTGTCGGTCATCAGCGAGTGAATCCAGGCTGTAGCACTGGGCTAGCAGGACTCCGGTGAACCGGGCTGTAGCGGGCTAACAGGACTCCGGTATTCATCGCGTGACATTTCCCCGAAGGGACAGACACAGGAACGAAGAAGGACACATGCCGGCCAGCCTAAGTGTTCCGGAGCAGTAGCAAGCTACCATGGCTCAGTGGAAACACTAGGAGACATTTCCCCGTAAGAGAGGCTACTAAAGATAAACAACTAGATGGTCAGATCCCACACATACCAAGCATTTCAATAACATACACACAATATGCTCGATATGTGCAAATACAACATGGCATCACAACATGACTCTACGACTCAAGTAATTTATTCAATAGGCTCCGAGGAGCGAGATATTACAAACATGGGTCTCATGACCCAACACTCAGAGCATACAAGTCAAAGCACAAGCGGAAGCTATCATGTCTGGGTACAGACATCTATAAATGAAAAAGGGCTGAGAAGCCTGACTATCTACCAGATCCAGCCGAGAGCACAAGATCGTAGCTGAGGCAACAAGCTAAACGTCGAAGACCACGCGGAATTACTAGTGAGACTGAAGTCTCTCTGCAAATACATAAAATAGGCAAACGTGAGTACAAATGTACCCAGCAAGACTTACATCAGAACTAACTACATATGCATCATTATCAACAAAGGGATGGTGGGGTTTAACTGCAGCAAGCCAGCTTTGACTCGGTGGCTATCCTGAACTACGACTGCAATGTAACTCTTTTGAGATGGCGCACACGAGTCCACATATTCACCAACCAATACACCACTATGGATCCGCTCCCGTCTCCCTACGAGAACGCCATCCATAGCACTCACGCTTATCTTGCGCATTTTAGAGTATCCACTTTCACTTGTCTATGAACTGATATAAGCAACCCAGAAGTCCTTTTCCGCGGACACGGCTATTCGAATAGATGATGTTAACCCTGCAGGGGTGTACTTCTTCACACACTCTCTCACCACTTACCGCCGTTTACACGACATGTACTCGGCAACCTTCAAGCGGAAGCCCAACGTGGGTGTCGGCCACGGCCTGCCTAAACACTCAAGTCTCTAGTCCAGGTTTATCGCCTATTCGGGTTCCATCCATGAGGAGATCCGGCCGGAGTTTCGCTCACAGCCCCAAACGATGTGAACAGGGTTCCCGAGACACCAAACGGGCGCCCGGTACACCTGCCACGTGCCTACCGCATCACAGCCCACCCCTACGGTCAGCGCTGCCCACGGCCTCCAGCATACTACAAACACCAGAAACTACTTGCAACTCCTGGACAGAGGACAAGGGTGATCAAGAAGCCGAGAGGGTCCATTGGTTTCGGGCCCAATGCGTGGTAGTAGCTGAATCATGGATCACAAACACAGAACTCAGTTCCTGAGGACGGCTGCAATGAGACAACCCACCATGTACTCCTACATGGCCTCTCACCGCTACCTTTACCAAAACGTGTTCACACACTTAGCTCACACACAGTAGGACATGTTCACACGCCTCTGATTCATCCCCGATGAATCAGACCTGACTCAACTCTAAGCAGTAGCAGGCATGACAAACAAGCAAGAATGAGTAGGCACAACAGGGCTCAAACAACTCCTACCCATGCTAGTGGGTTTCATCTATTTACTGTGGAATGACAGGTCATGCAAAGGATAAAGGGGTTCAGCTACCGCAGCAAGTAACAGATAAATCGTTGTTGTCCTAATGCAGTAAAAGAGAGCAGGAGCGAGAGAGTGGGATTGTATCAGAATGAACAAGGGGGTTTTGCTTGCCTGGCACTTCTGAAGATAACATTGAGTCTTCATCAGTGTCAACGATCACATCATCGGTATCGCGTCTAGCGAGAGGGGACAAATACCGGTAACACAGAAAAACACAATCAATGCAATGCACAATATGATGCATGATCATGACATGGCAAAATGAATGTGTTTTGGGCTAATGCAACTAGCAACAGATTAAATGAAGTTGGTTTGAATACAAGATTCAAATTCAAACTCCATATGTGATTATTTAAATGCCCTTTATATGATTTGTGCTAAACAGCATCTATAAGTTGTTCTAACATGCATGAAAATGGTACAGATGGATTCCTTGAATTTTTCTGATAATTTTTCATATATAAATTATTTAATTTGGAGTTACGGTTAATTTTCTATGATTTATTGAAGTTTTAGGCATTTTCTGGAATTTCCTGAATTATAAAAAATCCAGTAATTGAATTAATGCGCCAGCCTGACGTCATCATGACGTCAGCAGGTCAACTGGGCGCCTCCAGGTCAAACCTGACGTGTGGGGGCCACACGTCAGTGACACAGGGCTGTTAGCTCACTGACAGGTGGGGTCAGGTCAACAGACACGTCAGCAGGTCAATACTGACGTGTGGGGTCGGTCAACGTCCATGTCAGCGTGGTCAAAGCTGACGGGTGGGGCCCATGTGGTTAGTTAAACTAAACAGAAAAAATACTAATCCTAATTAGGTGCAGGGGCCCACATGGCAGTGGCTCATAGGGTGATTAGCCCCTAATTAAGTGGCCACATCGGCCCGCCGGAGTTTGGCCGGCGGTGACCACAGAGCACGGCGGAGCACGCTGGACTTGCGCTAGGGGCATCGGATTCGCGCGCTGAGGGCACCGGGGCGTAGCCCGGGCTCTCCCGCATCTGATGGGGTAGGTGGGAGGCTGCGGGGATGCCGGGGCTCGCCGGAGTGGAGGCCGCGGCGGCTGCCGGAGCTCGGGTTTGGGCGGAGCGAGGTTACGGAGCGCAAGGGGGCTGGCTGAGGGGGCTATGCGGACTCCTGGGGCAGCTAGGAGCACGCTAGGCTCGTCGGACTGGCCGCGACAGCACGTCAGTGCCATGCCCGGCGTCCATGGCGGACGGCGGCGCTCGGTACGGTGGCTAGCATGGCTACTGCACGGGAGACCAACGGGGAGAGAGGGGAAACGTAGGAGAGCTCACGGAGGGGCTAGCGGAGGAGACGACAAAGTCGGGGAAGCTCTGGACGCGCCGAATCGGTGGAGTCGATCTCCGGGCACCGGAGGTGAAGACGACGATGCTCCGGTCGACTGCGGCCTCCTCTGGTCGCGTGCGTCGCGTGTGTAGCTTCACGGGGTCAGGGCGGAGCTCAGGGATGCAAAGTGGGAGCGAGGGGGTGGCTGTGGCCCCGGTAACGGTGTCGGCGGCGATGGGCTCTGCTCGGGCGCGTGCAGGGAGGGAAGCAGAGGAGGGAACAGGGTCCAGGGGAAGAGAGGGGAGGTGCAGGGGGCGAGGGGAAGTGCGTGGCGTGAGGGGGAGGCTCGGGAACGCCTCGGTGGAAGCAGGAGGTGGCCGAGGCGGCATCGGCGCTCGCCACCGAGCTGCTTCGGTGCGAGGGGAGGAAGAAGACAAGGGGGAGGAGGTGGGCTGGGCCGGCCAGGTGGGGGGGGGGGAGCTGGGCCGGCTACAGGTAAGTGGCCCAGGTACGGGTCTTTCTCTCTCTCTCTTATAACTCTGTTCTGGTTTATCTTTTCTATTTTCTGCAATTTGTTTTTGATTGATTTAAAATATCAAATCATTTTATAAAATCCTGGAAACAGTTATGGGTGCTTTCTGAATTATTTAAGTGACCCCTAACAATTTCCAACATTTATTTGAACATTTAAATTATTTATAGTATTTAAATGCCCAAAGTCAAATACAATATGGTTTAATTCAGTGACCAAATATGTCCTGCAAAAATATAAACCATTTTTGGTAGATGCTTCCACCTCAAACCAGAAATGTTGAACATTTTTAGAGGACATTTTGAGTTCAATGAAAAAGGTTTTATTTTGACCCTAGTGGAATTAATTTGGTGCTAGGGCTTAGTCAATCCCCATCTCAGGTTTAAATGAAATTTAAACATGATGTAACATTCTAATGCATGCACTAGGCATTGTCAGAACTAGGGATGTGACAATATGCTCTCGTTGCTATACTTGAGTCCATCCGCATCTTACTTGCCTATGCTAATCACCATGATATCACTTTATACCAAATGGACATTAAAAGTGCTTTTCTAAATGGTGAAATTGAGGAGGAAGTTTATGTTAAACAACCTCCCGGCATTGTTAATCCTAAGAAACTCAATCATGTTTACAAACTTCACAAAGCCATTTATGGTCTTAAACAAGCTCCTAGAGCGTGGTATAAATGCTTGAACAAGTTCCTTATTGAAAAAGGCTTTGAAATTGGAAAAATAGATTCTACTCTTTTTACTAAACGGGTTAATGGTGAGTTATTTGTATGCCAAATTTATGTTGATGATATCATATTTGGCTCAACTAACCCTCATTTTAGCGAGAAGTTTGGAAAGCTAATGTCGGAGAAGTTTGAGATGTTTATGATGAGTGAACTCAAGTTCTTTCTTGGTTTGCAAATTAAGAAAACTAAGGAAAGCACCTTTGTCTCTCAAACAAAGTACACCAATGACTTATTCAAGAAGTTCAACATGCAAGAAAGCAAAGGTATGAAAACTCCCATGCCTACTAGTGGACATCTTGACTTTACTGAGGACGGTGAACCGGTTGATCAAAAAGTTTATCGCTCTATGATCGGTTCATTGTTATATCTATGTGCCTCTCGTCTCGATATTATGCTAAGTGTGTGCATGTGTGCACGATATCAAGCGACCCCCAAAGAATGTCATCTTAAGGCTGTGAAAAGGATAGTGAGATACCAAATACATACACCAAATTTTGGCATTTGGTATCCTAAGAGGTCATCTTTTGATCTTGTTGGCTACTCCGACTCGGATTATACCATAGACAAGGTTGATAGAAAGTCCACTTCGGTTACTTGTCAATTTCTTGGTAGATCTCTTGTGTCTTGGTCATCTAAGAAACAAAACTCGGTATCCTTATCCACCGTCGAAGCAGAATACATTGCCGCTGGTTCATGTTGAGCTCAATTACTTTGGATGAGCCAAACTCTTAAACATTATGGGATTAATGTGAAACATGTTCCCTTGCTTTGTGACAATGAGAGTTCTATTAAGATTGCTCACAATCCCATGAAACATTCTCGAAGTAAGGATATTGAAGTTCATCATCATTTCATTTGAGATCATGTTGCTAAAGGGGACATCGATCTTAGGCATGTTCGTACCGATAAGCAATTGGCGGATATATTCACCAAACCGCTTGATGAGAAAGTATTTTACTGTTTGAGAGGTGAATTGAACGTCATTGATGCTTCCAACTTGGAGTAGGAACTCCATTTGGATACATGCAAGGCATGAATTTATGACAAATCCTTGATATTTCTCTTATGATGATACTCATATGTCTTGGATATATTTGCATCCTTGCATGTTATCTAACCCTTGTAGGTACTCGAATGAATCTAAATCTATGAGATAGCAACCCACCCACATCTTGAGAGATCTCTACATTACCAAGTCTCAACAATACGTTTGTTGATGACAAGGAAGCACAAAACCCTTCAACATATCCTTTGACAAATTATATGTATCGAACTTCATGATTGTCATTTTGGATACACAAGTTCTCTTCCTTGCAAAACTAACCAATGTAGGTAGATGAACTCAACTCCAGGTGGTTCTCCCAACCATTCTTGTGCTACATCAACCTTGAACACGCCACGCAAGTTCAACTACATGATCAAGATCAACACCACCACCCAAGGTATGTCATTCCATCTTAGAGAAGCTTTACCTCGAAGACATAGGTCAAAGCAACTCAACAAGATGTGAATATATCAAATTCTTAAACGAAAAATGGTAACCCCATTTTGAGCTTAAACGATGAGTATGACTTACGATCAAGTGTTCTTACTTGACTCCTCAGTCAATATACTCTAAGATAGGTGACTTTGTCACCGCCCAATTCTGGATGATGTTCTCTACTGTTTCCTTGAGTTTTTGCAAACTTCATCTAAATTACCTTTTCTTTGGTTTGTTCTGCATTCCTTGAATCCAATTCCTAGCAAATCCTTGTGAGATCTTTCTTGTGTAGTGAGCTGAGGTGACAAGTGTTTTCTCTGTGATAAACTCGGTCACACCGGTTTGTTGTTTTCGGTCCAACTGAACTCTTTCGGTGCAACCGGAACATACCACTCAGTGCAACCGATTTCACTACAGGAAAGAAAACTTGCCACTTGTTCCTGCATTCTTTTTGCTAAAGCTCCACTCAATGATTCTTGTCCTCTACCAGCATCACATTCGACTTGCTGCTTTGCTTTGTGACTCAAGGACTGAACCCATTGTAACAAACATCCAGAAGATCCCTTTTTGGAAATTGATGTCAAAGGGGGGGAGAGAGATCACATCAAAGCTTAGTCATTTCTATAGGGGGAGAGAGAATACTAAGGGGGAGAGTTCTTCAATGATAAAGAAGTATCATATCAAAGACCCCGGAGAGTTCAAGAGGAGATAAGTTACATGTCTTTAAGAGGGGAAAGACATGTTCATTTTTTCTTTCTTTCTTTCTTTCTTTCTTTCGTTGCTCTGATTTTCTGTTCCCTATCTTCTCCCGGTATCCCAAGCAAGATTCAGGGGGAGCAAGACATCTAAGGGAAGGAAATCCTTGAATTCATTGCATATCTTTACCTTTGGGGACATGTCTATATCCAATAGAGTAATCAGTACTCACTCTCTGCATGTCATCCCAGTCTTGGTACTCTTGTGGTTTCTTTGTTTACTTTGGCTAGTAAATGTATCTGTGTTATCTAACCTTGTTTACTCATCTTCATTTCTACTAAGCCAACTCAAGACCACAAGGTAAGTATATGCATCACACTCATGTGCATGAGGGCTTCTTGCTGATGTACATATTGTTTGCAAGAAAGACTCGTGAGCTTTTAGGTACATCTCCAATATTTACATCTTTTGCTCTGATGCATATAACCAAGATACATGTAACACATTGCGTACTCTGTCATGCTATGCATTCACATGTTCTTATATTCCATATTTACATGATTGCATACATATAGGGGGAGCCTATGCATGTGACATGTCTTTCCAAAGCTTTACATGTTATTCTCTATATCTTTATCTAAAGCTTTGATGTATGTTGTCATCAATTACCAAAAAGGGGGAGATAGAAAGAACAAGTGCTCCTCGGGTAATTTTGGTAATTAATGTCAACATATCTCTTGTTGGACTAATACTTTCATATAGCATATTTCAGATAAGTCCAACAGTGGAGTCGCTTGGACTAGAGGATGTGGGACCCCTTCAAGATAATGAAGACAAATAATTGGCTCTAGCTCAAAGTTCAGGACTCTACATTTTTCATTTTAGTGATCCAACATCACATTGAGTCCATACGAAAGCCAATACTATTGACAGGGGATGAGGAGTTGCTTAAAGAGGTTCTTACTCAAAGTGCTTAGTGATATACTCCACAACCCTCAACCACTTTCTCATATCCAAATATGTCCCAAACCAAAAGTGAAACTCAGCCCCACCGAAATTTCCTATCCGGCACCACCGAGTTCTCTTGACACAGTCACTGCCAGAAACCCTAATCAATTCGGTCTCACCAATGGGATCTAGGTCTCACCGAGATGGGCTTGCAAACTCTCTGTTGCCTATTGAATTAATTTCGGTCTCACCAAAACATGATATCGGTCCCACCGAGTTTGCTTGGCCAACTCTCTGTTTAACTTATTACCAAAATCTGTCCCACCGAATTTGTGTAATCGGTCCAATCGAGATGAGGCTTTACCCTAACCCTAGCACATCGGTCCCACCGTGCTGATCAAGTCGGTCCCACCAAAAACCCTAATGGTCACATTATGAACTAAATCGGTCTGAGCAAGTTGTATGATTCGGTCCCACTGAGTTTGGTGATTTGTGTGTAATGGTTAGATTTTTTTTGGAGGCTATATATACCCCTCCGCCCACTCTTCATTCATAGAGAGAGCCATCAGAGCATGCCTACACTTCCAACATACATTTTCTGAGAGAGAACCACCTACACTTGTGTTGAGGTCAAGATACTTCATTCCAACCACATAAATCTTGATCTCTAGCCTACCCCAAGTTTCTTTCCACTCAAATCATCTTTCCACCAAATCCTATCCTATTAGAGAGAGTTGAGTGTTGGGGAGACTATCATTTGAAGCACAAGAGCAAGGAGTTCATCATCAACACACCATTTGTTACCTGTTGGAGAGTGGTGTCTCCTAGATTGGTTAGGTGTCACTTGGGAGCCTCCGTCAAGATTGTGGAGTTGAACCAAGGAGTTTGTAAAGGAAAGGAGATCGCCTACTTCATGAAGATCTACCCTAGTGAGACAAGGTTTCTTCTTCGTGGACCCTTCGTGGGTGGAGCCCTCCGTGGACTCACGCAACCGTTACCCTTCGTGGGTCAAAGTCTCCATCAATATGGATGTACGATAGCACCACCTATCGGAACACCGCCAAAAATATCTGTGTCTTCAATTGCATTTGCACACTCCAATCCCATCCCACTTGCAACTTGCATGATTTACTTTCCGCTGCTCATATACTCTTGCCACGCTTGCTTGATATGTATTGTGAATGCTCAAACTTGTGCCAAAACTCCACTTCAACTTAAAGAAATTAAAAGCTGCAACTTTTCTTGCTAAGAGTCTATTCACCCCCCCTCTAGAAACCTCTTCTCGATTCTACACATCTCCAATAGATGACATAAAATGCATAACCACAAAGTGCTTGATGTAAAATACATCAGCCGCTCATGTCTGAACTGAACTGTCGAAACTGAATTTAACTGTCCAAACTGAACTTGACTGTTGAAATTGAATTTTGCTGTCGAAACTTGCATGATTTACTTTCCGCTGCTCATATCTCTTGTCATGCTTGCTTGATATGTATTGTGAATGCTCAAACTTGTACCAAAACTCCACTTCAACTTAAAGAAATTAAAAGCTGCAACTTTCTTGCTAAGAGTCTATTCACCCCCTCTAGAAACCTTTTCTTGATCCTGCACATCTCCAATAGATGACGTAAAATACATAACCACAAAGTGCTAGATGTAAAATACATCAGCCGCTCATCTCTGAACTGAACTGTCAAAACTGAACTTAACTGTCCAAACTGAACTTGACTTTCGAAACTGAATTTTGCTGTCCAAACTGAATTTTACTGCCGAAACTGAATGCACTAGAGGTGAGGCTTCACGTCAGTCGACTGACTTTTTCATCTCTGGTTAGTCGATTTTGCAGCCGTTGGATACGAAATCAAGGGCCTGCAGTTCATCTTCAACCTCCACCACCCTGACCCGCCAGCCACCACCGGCCAAACACCCACCCGCGGCCGGCGGTGCGCCGCCCTGCCCACCCCGAAAACACTCCCCACCATTGATCCGCCGTAACCCCGGCCATCCCTCTAGGCCCCCCCGTTCCGAGCCTTTTCTACGGCGATCCCCACGCCACCGCCCCACCACCGCCTGCGAGCACCGCCCCACCCTGAAGCCTAAGATAAATAGTGGGGTACCTCTCCGGTGAGCCCCCTCCCCGATGCGGCTGGTTCTTCCTTAACTCCGATGAGCCCCCCCCCCCCCACCCGCTAAAAATCGACTGACCCAAAAGTCGATTCAGTCGACGGAAGTGTAGCTAAATCGGAGCAGCATCGCAAGCAAGAGCAAGAGCGAGAGTAATAGCATGAGCAAGAGAAAGAGCAAGAGCAGAGAAGGCAGGGTACCGAGAGAAAGAGCAGAGCAGCAGCGCGAGCAAGAGCTTAAGTAGCAGCAGCTCCTACTAATGTGGACGTCACCGCTGAGGGAGCGACACCATGGAGGAAGTGCCGGCGACGCTGCCGTGGATGGAGCCGCGCCGTGTCGGCTCGGGACCGAGCACCGGCAGCACCGTGAGATCGAATCAAAAAGAAAATGTGGCGATTTGTGTACAAACTCTTTGGTGGCACTGTTTAGGCCGCAACTTCATCTGAGGAAACGGTGATGATGATGCTCTTCTGGTGGTGCAGGTGAAGACGGCGGTGTGGGTATGGAGGAGGCACGAAAGAAGAGGGGAACATCGGGGAAGATCCTTGGAGGTGGAGGACGGGGTGGCTGAACCGACGGGACGACCAGATCGACGATGGATCGTCATCCGGTACAGTGGATGAGGGACGTCGAGGTCTTGCTGTGGACGACGTCGTCGGGGAAGAGGCTCCGGCTGGGTGGCGGAAGGAGGAGGGTGTGGGGCTTCGCTGTTTTTCTCGGCCTCGGTGTACGAATGGGTGGGCGGATGGGATGGGAGTGGGGAACCATGGCTTAGGGATGCGCTTGTCCGAAATGTGGGGTAAGTTACGAAAGTACCCCCACCGGTTTGAGGTGGTTCTTTCGGTTCAGGGGTATCACGGGCATTTCGCGTGTCGGGATTTCACAGGAGGTGGGAGTTTTCGCGCGTGTTGTAATTTTGGAATAGCAAGGCGCGGGTTGAGATGGGGGGAGTTGTCGGAGCACAACGAGACAAAGATTTATCTTCAATATTTTTGGGTAACAAGGCACGGGTTGAAGAGGCGGGAGCTTCACAGCACGATAGACAGAGATGCTAGCTTCAAATTTTGGGATAACAAGGCGCGACTTGAAATTTCGAGACAACAAGCTTAACGTGTACCCAAAAAAACAATTTAGACTAGTATGATATACTACGTACAATGTGTTTAACACGCGCAACACACACACAGACACCATTTAGACTAGTAAGGTACATGTGCATTGCACGCATGAGATTTGGCAAACAAATTATGAATAAATACCACATTATAGCATGTAAGCTTTGATTCATATATGCATGATGTAGATGTTCATTTAATTCTTATAGATCATTTCGTTCAAAATCATCTAGTTTTTATAAGAAAGCTAATCTATTTTAAGATTTATGGAATTGTGCATTGTAAGGCATAAAGTAAAAACAAATCATGTAGAAAAACATTTGGGCAATTCTGATACAGAAGATTCAAGAACAAAGAAGAAGTGCTTGTGTTTTGAGCTTTGTGCATTATGCTTAAGTTCAACCATAGAGTCTTCTAGATTGTACATGTGGCAAAATCTCGTAGAATCTAGATGATATCCAATGGCTAGTAGTGCTCAAATTTGCTAGCTCTGTACCATCGGATTGGCCTCATCCAATGACCATCTTTCAAAGTTAAAGTTATCCGCACACCATATAAAATATAAATATAATATATATAGGGGTATAGATATAGATATGTGATGCGAAAGCCACCCATCATCTCCAATTAGAATAGTGTGTCCATGCACGGATGCAATGTGGCCAAACGATGTCTGCCATCGGTATCTCAAATTCAAACCAGTCTAACCTTGTTCAATATATGTGTACACATTAGAACATGCTCGTTTCCAAACCACACCACGTAGATCTCCATTATATTCATGCATGCATGGGTTTCAAACATCATGATCTCTTATTCAAATATTTGAATTCAACTTTACATTGATTATGACCTCACCTAGTCTTTTACACCCACACATTGGTCTTATCTTTATAATTGTACCACTAACTTTCTCTCATGCATGCATGCACACACACTACCAGTCGGCATTATCCATCGCACACATGCAATCTTTTTCTTCAGGTCGGTGTCCCATGAAGGCACACACACACACATCCCCCTCTCCATCATATCGGGCATTCTTTATCTCTCACGTGCATGCGCAACGATCAATGTTCCTCTCTGTGTGTGTATACAACTAGGTCTTTCATAGTTTTCCACATAAACCGATCAATCTATATATCTAGTGAGGTCTCTCCCTCTTTCCCACGTCCACATCGATCAATCTATACTTGTAAATATAGGATTACATATATAGATAATACACCCACATTAATTATATATCCAACGCCCCCTCTCATCATCAACGGGGGCACAATGGCGAAAACAGGCGGCACCAAGGGCCCTACCCCCCTAACATCACTATATATCGAGGCTAATATGAATGTGATCATTAGAAAATTGCTGGTAAAAATGGTTTAAGTTGATGAATTGGCCCTCCTCGTAAATATCGATCATTAGACAATTGCTTGGCCCCCTAGCTCATGGGACATTTTTCATGGCTCCACCACTACGCGCAACAGCACACGTTCTCGCCCCCTCTCTCTAAATATCGATCTCGCAGTTGTGCACTCCTTCATAGTCTCCCTCCACTCGGCCCCTCGCAGCATCTTCTAGCCACCCACCAGATTTTTCCACATGTACAATCTAGCAGACTCCACAGTTGAACTTAAGCATAATGCACAAATGTCAAAACAATAGTGGTTCTCCTTTGTTCTAGAATCTTCCGTATCATAACTGCCCAAACTTTTTTTCTAGTTGAATTGCCATTATTTGTTTTTACTTTATGCTTTACAACGCACAATTCCATGAATCATAAAATAGATTAAGGGCTTCTTTGATTCAAAGGATTCTCAAAGGAATTTTGTAGGATTCTAATCCTTAGGAATTTTTCCTATCTTGGTTGTTTGATTCATAGGATTGTAAACCATAGGAATTTTTCCATATGATTCATTTGCACTAGATTTCACAGGAAACATCCCATCCACTCAATCCACTTTGAAAGAATTGTGCTTTTTTCTATGCACAATCAACACTCATATAATCATGTAGGATTCAAGATGACATTCCACTCTAATCCCATTTTCTTCCTATTCCCGCGTTTTGGAAATCCTACGAATCAAAGAGGCCCTAGGTTTTTTATAAAAACTAATTGATTTTGAATGAGATGAAATATAAGAATTAAACGAAGGTCTACATCATGCATATATGACTCAGAGCTTACATGCTATAGTGTGGTATTTATTCATAATTTGGTTGCAAAATCTGATGCGTGCAATGCACGTGTACCTTACTAGTACTTTGAGTATGTGCAAAACACAATGGCACGCTACACACTGTCTCTCTTATAGTTCATGAAGCCACGTGGCACATGTGGAGGCGTTGTCGCGACATCCTTGTGTGAATGCACGAAGCGAAGGTGTGCTGCTATTTCCAGAAGAATGTAATTTTCCTCCCTTAGCCACACTGGCGGTACATGCATGAAGCGAAGGTGTGCACGCACGCCATGCACGCACTCATTCCCTCGCACGCACACGCAGGTACACGTGCGGATGCAATTTTGTACCAAGATCCACCCCATGTGAGAATTTGACGCGTGTAAAGTCCTTCACTTCATTGATGGTCAATTAATACAGCGCATGCAATTTGAGTGGACATGAGGGCGGAAGAAAGACATTACTACTCCTCTACGTGCATGTGAGTTGTTAAATCATGGGTTGCTAGTAGTACTTCCATTGGTCTCCTTCGTATTTTGTGCCAATTCTTGACAGTAACATAATATTTACGCATCTGAGTAGTGTAGTCTACTTGAAATTTATGTTCCACTAAACTCATCGGGAGCCGTTTCGGGCCTCAAAACCAAAACCCATCAATTTATCTTTACCTTGTTCCCATCACATTTGATAGTACTAGTGCTACAATTAAGTGCAAGCATGCTCACACTACTAGTACGTACCAAAGCTAAACGTGTTCCCACTACGAAGGTATTAGCACTAGTGCTAGTACTTAGGTTATAAAAAGGGGAACTACCTAACCAGAAATTACTCTACCTTTCCTCCTCATAAGTGCTTATTCTTCGTGTGTCCTTGCCATGTCCAGTGCGCAGAGCTCTAGGTCGAGAACTACTCGTAACAAGGGAGCATCTCTCACGGGCTGGTGATGCTCCTAGGAGCGCCCTAGCCACGGAGGCGAACATGCGAGCTGGCGACGCTGGAGTCGTTATCCCTCGACGGCATGCCCGATCACCTCAATAAGCACCTCAATAAGCAGAAGGAGTTCATCCATTGCTTGGTGGAGTTGCTGAAGGAGAGCCTTGACGACATGCCCGCTGAGCTCAATAAGAAGGGGGTTGTCCGCCGGCTTGGTGATGCTGCTGAAGAAGAGCACTGCCTCGGAGAAGAAGGCGACCGGTGAAATCCTGCAACTTCAGGAGAACAAGGCGAAGCTCTGCCACATGCTCGACCTGCTGAGGGAGAAGAACGCCAGCTGGAAGAAGCTGCATGAGAGTAGTAGTTCCTCGATGAAGATGCTGCTGGCCCTAGTCATGGAATAGGAGGAGTTGGCGAAGCTCCGCATCGAGCACACGGCTGCTGTCAAGGTACATAATGTGGCCGTGGAACAGATGATGAAGGCTCGTGTCGAGAAATCCCGCGTCATGGATAGAATGAAGAAGATGGCGAAGGAGACGCGCAAGGAGATGGAGGTCGTGGAGGCGATGAATAAGCAGCTAAGACTCCACGGCGAATTAGACATTTGGGGTGATAATCTTCCTTCTTCTTTTGCTCATGTGTTTCTTCCTTTGCTTCGGGTGTTTCACTGCTGTCGGTGTACAAAAAGAGGGGTACACTTTTTGTACCCCTATAAATGTGCAAGGGCAGTCTGAGCCGCGGATACCACCACACCAAGCAAGGCAAGGGAGGTGAGCCAGGGTAAGACCGAAGCTCAAGAGAACTAGAACGACGCCAAGGCCAAGACCACGAAGAGCAAAGGGGGCGAAGCGGACTCCCCCGGCAAGATCCTTGCTGGGAGACAGTTCTAGCAGCCCCAACAAGACCCTTGCCGCGGCGACTCGTCCCGCGCCTATGGAGCAAATCACCCTTGAGTCCACTGCCCCCAAAAGGGCAAGGATTCGGGAGACATCCCCGTGGCAGCATGCATATCTTTGTGAAGACATTCAAGATCAGATACGCACTAAGGAGACAACAACCCTTGGTGGGATCCCAGCCAAGGAAGACCACAAGGCCCCCGGCAAGCGCCTTGCCGGGGATGAAAGCAGGCGCCTCGGCAAGACCCTTGCCGGGGCCCCTGCAAGGCCCTTGCCGAGGACACCTGCAGGGCCACCATCAGGCCCACGCCGACTAAACCTCCACCACCGCATGCATGCAGCTGACGACCCAACCAGCTGGGCAGGCACCCGCGTGGCGGCAAGCAGATCTTCGTGAAGACCCACCACTGCGCCACCTTAGCTGCCTGCCTACCTACATGGCATCACAGGCGCGTGTCGACACAAGAAGGAGCAGCAACGGACGAGACATGTTTCTCCCCCGTCCCCGATAAAGCAAGGACACCTAAGCAAGACGCATTAAATGCGCCTTATCATGTGATGCGAAGGATAACCTTGCAACACTGTACCCTTTCCACCTCTTGTGTGCCACTGTGGCAACCCCTTTTTTCTATAAAAGGAGGCCCGAGGCGACAAGAGGAAGGATTCGGCTTTTTGGAGCTCCTCACGCCCCATAGCTATCTCAAGAACACAGATATACAATCCACCAAAGCAGGAGTAGGGTTTTACGCATCCTCGCGGCCCGAACCTGGATTAACGAACCGTGTGCTATCTGTTTGATCCGCTCTTCTCACGACCCTGCGCCCCGCTAACCATAGTAGGGATTCTTGTGATCCCATAGGTGTCGTTCCCACCGACATCTTTAGCGCGCCAGGTAGGGGGGCAGTTGTGAGAATCGGCTTTAGCAGTTAGTTCGGCGCTTCTTCATCATCATGGCGCCCAAGAAGAAGACGACGGTGGCGGTTGGCCAGTCGGAAGCCGGACAGTCCGTCCCGACGCGGGCCAGCAGCGGACCGGTCGCAGAAAGGACCTGGGGCGCTGCTCGCGAACACCAACACCATCCCAGCAGCAGGAGTTTGGGATGCGGCGATGTTTGTGCACCTGGTAATGGGCCACACGTCGCCAAATCCAAAGGCGGAGCCAAGCCCTTCGCGGGTGGAGCGGGGCATTCCAGGGTCATTGCCGCCCCGCCCGAAGGCGACACAAGGGCCTCCAAGACTCCCACGCCGGCGCCAACAGCGTGCTCCTCCCAAGCAGCGCGCGATGAACGGCGTAATCACGCCGAAGATCCCGGGTGTCGCCGCGGGAAGAGCCCCAAGCGACACTCCCGGGACGTAGAAGACCTACCCACTCGCCGAGGGGCTGGTGAAAATAGCATGCGACCGCGGGGTCGTGATAGAGCTCCTTATGACATGGTCAGAAGTCGAAGAGCGTCGCAATCCGTGCAGCTTTCGCTGCCACCGATGCCAGCAGAGGCCCTGGCGGGCGCAGTTGCTCCTCAGCTTTCCTCCCACTACGGGGAAACTCGACGAATGGAGAGCCACTATCAGAAGCCTTGCTGCGGTGGCCAACAAAGACGAACCAAGTCCGGTGGGACTCTCGGGTCGATGCTCCGATGGAGTCCCGTGGACCAGTGGCGGAAAAGCCGGTGGCACCGCGACCACGATGCATTCACCTCTTCCTCGTCCGGTACCGTGGACGCGGGCGACGACATCTCCATAGCATCGTCTGACCCGTGGACCCACTGTGACTAGCGCCAAGTTCTTCGGGAACGAGCCCATGAAGACGCTCGAACCACTATCGAGCGCCGGCGCGGAGTGCGCCACCAGTGAGACAGGCAAGCAGGGCCTGCTGTGAACCACCCGGCCCGGGAGAGCCCTGGAGGCCTACCTTACGAGGTAGGCTGTCCGGCTTTTACCCGTGAGCTGCGGCAGTTCTAGTGGCCCACTCACCGCGCCTTCAAACCTGACGTTGGCGAAAAGTACAATGGCAAGACTCACCCGTCTGAGTTCCTCAGCATCTACACCATCGCGATGCAAGCCGCCGGAGCCCGCGACAATAAGGTGCTTGCGAATTACTTTCGATTGGCTCTTAAACCCAACGCCTTGTCGTGGTTGATGCACTTGCCGGTAGATTATATTTCCTCCTGGTCGGATTTGTGCCATGAGTTTGTGGGCACCTTTACTAGAGGTCACCAAGCCCATGGCCAAGCAAGCGACCTGCATGTCATTCCCCAGAAGGGAGGTGAGAGTCTGCGCAAGTATATACAGAGGTTCAGCCGGGTACAGTACAATATCCCTAATGTTCACCCCGCTGCCATCATCAGCGCGCTCCATCAGAATGTGCATAACCGCAAGATGCGCGAAGAACTGGCAATGAACAAGGTGAAAGATGTGGCAGAACTCTATGTTCTTGCTGACAGATGTGCCTGAGCTGAAGAGGGAAGGAAGTACCCTGGCGAAGATGCCGGCATGGAAACCGACTCCTCAGATGAGGATACTACCGCCCCGGCGAAGAAAGGCCGGCGCCGCAATAGGAAGCGCAAAGGTAAAGCTGTGCTTGCCGTCGAGGGATCTGACGATGCCGGCTCCACCAAGAAAACCAAGGCAAATGACCCCGGCAAGGAAATTGCCGGATGTGTCGCCTGCAGGGCCTTGGCGGCTGCCGAGAAGCCAGGAAACTCCGACAAGCAATACTGCAAGATCCATCGCACCAAAGGCCATGATCTCCAGAACTGCCGACAGGTTGAGCTCCTTGCTGAGAAGCAGAGGGCTGAATATGAGAGGCGGGACAAGGAGAACGCCCAGGACGGTGCTAAGGGGTCCGGCAAGAAGCGTGACGGCCTGGCGGGCTGTCGCAGCAAAGATAAACAGCAGGAGAGGCCCTCCCGGGGCCGTGATAAAAATCCAGAAGACGACGATCACGAAGAGGACGATGAGTCTGGTGACCAAGAATTTCAGAAAGCTACAGAGGCCTTTGCGTTGATGGCGGTGCCTCGCTGCATACCTCTCACCGCCAGCTTAAACAGTGGGCGCGTGAGATTACAGCGGTGGAACCATCATTTGATGCCCAAAGGCCGCTGAAGTGGTCCAGCACACCTATCATTTTTTACACTGAGGATCACCCTGATCGCACTACTGCAGTCGGGTGCTTGCCATTGTTGGTTTCACCAACAATATGCAACCTCAAGGTGACAAAGATGCTACTCGATGGCGGGGCTGGTTTGAACTTAATCTCGCCTGCCGTGATCGAGAAATTGCAGATTCCTGATGAAGACCTCGAAGAGACGGGCACGTTTTAGGGGGTCAACCCAGGAAGAAGTCAACCAAAGGGAAAGGTCACGTTGCCCGTGCCTTTTGGGAGTGATCTGAATTACATGACAGAAAGGATTGTGTTCGACGTTGCCAAGATCCCCTTGCCTTACAACGAGATCCTTGGCCGCCCAGCGCTGGCCATGTTCATGGCGGCGTCACATTATGCCTACAACACCCTGAAGATGCCAGGGCCTGTGACGATCATCACCGTCCCATAAGAAAAGAAGGATGCGCTAATTTTCGCTGACCAACTCTACCAACAAGCAGTTGCAGCAGCCGCCACTGCTAAGGCGCTTGCTCCTGCCGCTGGAGCCCTGGGAAGGCAAAAGAAGAAGACCGGTGAGACCTCAGGCACCCACTCCAGCAAGCGCACCTCTTCAGAGTGTAGCGCTCCCGTCGAGGACATGCCAGAGAGCTCCGCCGACAGAAACAAGAAGTCTAGGGCCACACCACCAAGAACCAAGAAGGTTTCTGTCAAGGAGGACGGCACGGGAGGAGCTTTTACCTTAAGCTCCACCCTTGACGACAAATCGGAAGACGCGCTCGTCACCTTCCTGCGAGGCGAATGTTGATGTGTTTGCATGGCAAGCATCCGACCTCCCCGACATTCCCAGGGAGGTGATTGAGCACCACCTTGCTGTTTTGTCCTCATGCGCGGCCCGTCAAGCAGAAGGTCAGAAAGCAAGCTTTGGAACGACAAGAGTTCATCACAGAGGAGATCCGGAAACTGGAAGCAGCGGGTTTGGTAAGAGGAGTGCTCCATCCAACGTGGTTGGCCAATCCGGTGGTAGTGCGCAAGGCAAATGGTAAGTGGAGGCTGTGTATTGATTACACAGATATTAATAAGGCTTGACCCAAAGACCCCTTCCCGTTGCTGCGCATCGACCAGATTGTTGACTCCACAGCTGGGTGTGATCTATTGTCATTCCTCGATGCCTACTCCGGCTACCACCAGATCTTCATGACAAGGGAAGATGAAGAGAAAACAACATTCATCACCCCATGTGGTACGTATTGCTTTATACGGATGCCTTTCGGGTTGAAGAGTGCTGGTTCAATGTTTGCAAGGGCAGTCCAGATTGGTTTTGAACCCCAGCTCCATAGAAATATGGAAGCTTATATGGATGATATAGTGGTCAAAACCAAGAACAGGGCAACCCTCATATCAGATTTAAAAGAAACATTTGCACACCTACACAAGATCAATCTCAAGCTGAACCATGAGAAGTGCGTCTTCGGCGTCCCGTCTGGTAAGCTTCTGGGGTTCTTTGTGTCATAGTGTGGGATAGAGGCCAATCCGGACAAGATCAAAGCTATAGCGCAGATTGAAGCGCCTAAGCGAGTCAAGGATGTGCGTCGGCTTGCTGCTTGCATTGCCGTCATGAGCAGGTTCATTTCCAAGTCCGCCGAGCGCGCCCTTCCCTTTTTCAAGATTTTGAAAAAGGCGGGCCTGATGGAGTGGACGCCAGAAGCCGAAGCAGCATTGCAAGATTTGAAGAGGTACCTCTCCTCCGCGTCAATACTAGTTGCGCCTAGGCCACAGGAACCGTTGCTGCTATACCTGGCGGCAACAAACCAAGTGGTCAGCGCCGCAGTAGTGGCGCAGAGAGAAATTGATGATGAGGTAATAGCAGCGACGGAGCCCGATGCCACCGATGCCGGGACGACGCAGCCAATTGAAGTGCTGTCGAAGAAGAAAATGATGCAGCACCTGGTCTACTTTGTTAGTTCCCTCCTGTAGGGGCTAGATCGAGGTACTCCGGTGTGCAGAAACTGCTCTTCGGCCTTCTTATGGCATCAAGGAAGCTGCATCACTACTTCCAGTCGCACGAAATCACTGTCGTCACTCGCCTCCCTCTGCAACGGATATTGCACAATCCAGACGCAATGGGAAGGATCGTAGAGTGGGCACTGGAACTGTCCGGCTTTGGCCTCAAGTTTGAGAGTACCTCGATGATTCAAAGCCGAGTCTTGGCGGAGTTCGTTGTAGAATGGACCGCGACACCTGACGAAGAAACCCAAGAGACTGCTCTCCCCGGCAAGGAGGCAAGTTGCGACTGGATCATGTACTTTGATGGAGCTTTCTCCTTACAGGGCGCCGGGGCTGGCGTACTGCTTGTCGCGCCCACCGGAGAGCACCACAAGTACGTGATCCAGATGCACTTCCCCAGGGAGGTGTCAACAAACAATACGGCTGAGTACGAAGGGCTGCTTGCCAGTCTTAGGATCGCGGCGGACCTCGGAATCAAGAAACTCGTCATCAGAGGCGACTCGCAACTTGTCGTCAGGCAAGTCAACAAGGATTACCAGATCCCGTTGATGAAGGCCTACGTCGATGAAGTGAGAAAGCTGGAAGAGCGTTTTGACGGTATACAGGCAGAATACGTTCCCCAAGCGGAGAATGATATCGCCGATTGCCTGTCAAAACGCGCTGCCCTCAAGCTACCTGTGGAACCAGGTACCTTTGTGCTTCGGCTAACTCAGCCATCCATTGATCCATCAACAGGGCAGAACAAGAGGAGAAAACCAGGGCCTGACAAGTACTTTCCCGCCGAGCTCCCCGAAGCCGACGGCAAGGATGTTGCCGGAGACACTGAGCCCGCCACGGGACAGCTAGCGCCGACAGAGCATCAAGCTCTTGCTATGGAGACAGCCGCTCCGATAGCGGAGGAAATGCCTTTAGTCCTCGCCGTCGAGCCCCAGGCTCCAGCGTGGGCACAGCATACCGTCCGATTCCTCCAAATAGGGGAACTTCCTGAGGAGCAGGAAGAAGCGGAAAAAGTAGCCCGTCGCTCTACTATGTACTAGTTCGTCGATGACGTCCTGTACAGAAAGAGGCTGAACGGCGTGAAATTGAAGTGTATCCCTCGGGAGGAAGGACTGGGCTGTTGGCGGAGATACATGGAGGCATATGTGGATCCCACATCCGGTCAAGGGCCCTTGCCGGCAAAGCGTTTCGGCAAGGCTTCTTCTGGCCCACCGCCCTCCAGGATGCGACGACACTAGTCACCAGGTGTGAAGCGTGTCAGTTCCATTCAAAGAAGCTTCATTAGCCAGCTCAAGCCCTTCAAACCATTCCTCTCTCCTGGCCTTTCTCGGTCTGGGGGATCGACATACTGGGCCCTTTCCCCCGCGCTGTCGGGGGCTTTGAGTACTTGTACATTGCAATCGACAAGTTCACAAAGTGGCCAGAAGTGGAAGCAGTGAGGAAGGTCACAGCACAGTCAGGCGTCATGTTCTTCAAAGGACTGGTGTGCCGTTTTGGTGTACCCAATAGGGTTATCACCGACAACAGCATGCAGTTCACAAGCCACACCTTCATGCAATATATTCAAGACCTCGGCAGCAAGGTCTGTTTCGCTTCCGTTGCTCACCCATGAAGCAATGGTCAAGCTAAGAGGGCAAATGCTGAAGTACTGCGAGGCCTATGGACAAAGACCTTTGACAGACTGCACAAGAGTGGAAGGCGCTGGATTGATGAATTGCCGGCGGTTCTTTGGTTAATCAGAACGACACCAAATCGAGCCACCGGCCAGACACCCTTTGCCCTGGTATACGGGGCAGAAGCAGTTCTCCCCACGGAACTCATATACGGGTCACCTCGAGTACTCGCTTATGACGAGCTTGAGCAAGAGCAATTGCAGCAAGATGATGCAACTCTCCTTGAGGAAGATCGTCTTCGGGCGGCTGTGAGAGCAGCGTGCTACCAGCAAGCCTTGCGCCGCTACCATAGCCGCAAGGTTCATGCCCGAAGCTTTAAGGAAGGCGACCTTGTTCTTCGGCGCGTTCAATCGGCCAAGAATTCCAACAAGTTGACGCCAAAGTGGGAAGGCCCTTATCGGGTAATACGAGTCACCAGGCCCTTATCGGGTAATATGAGTCACCAGTCCGCCTGGAGACCGAAGATGCCATTCCGGTGAGTAACTCCTGGAACATTGAGCATCTTCACAAGTTTTACCCATGCGGCACGGCTTGCCGGGCCCCCCGGGAAGCCACCTTTTGTACGAGCCTTGCCGATGATGCATGTAACCCTTTGTACAAAGCCAGGCGCAGACCCTGAGCATAAATAAATGAAGCACTGGCGCCCTAAGTTATAGCATTCATGCTAGGTCGAGTCTCGTCCTTGGTTAGGGTTGATAGTGCTTAGCGGCGACTAACCCCTAGCTTAGAGGTCGAGTGTGCGTCTCTTTGTCTTTCTTTTGTCTTATTTGGTTCACAGGACACACAGATATCTGTGCCCCCGGATCTAGCCCCCGGCAAGCCAGTATTGTCGGGTGCTGCAAGAGCAAAGATTCACCCATGGCGAACCAGGGTTGCCGGGGACTGCAGCATCGGATAAGTTCTTCATCCCTTATCATGCATTCCATTATGGACTGAGGTATGTGAAACCTTGTTTTCCCCTAAGCTATCGTGCTCCCATAACTCTAGGTCCTAGGGCTCGTTCCTGGGGCCAAGTTTGGTCGTAGTCGCGGCAGCGAAAGGATGAAACAAGGAGCCTGAACCCGCCTCATCCCTGCCTCCACCAAAGGCGTGAGGAAGGTCGAGCAAAGTGGGGAGACGGCAAGGCATGTTGCCGGGCAAGGAAATGTCTATCTTGAAGATATCAAGGATTTACTCCTTGTCATGGGTTCCACCCGCAAACAAATGACCCGGCAAGCATCCCTTTTTCATTAAAAAAACATTACACTCAGTTAATGTCCATAGGGAATGAAAAACATGAATGATGGGATTACAAGTTTTAAATTCAACAAAGGCCCGAAGGCTTACAAAGTAAAAAGAGATAAGGTGCCCGTAATCCCTTTCTTGTCCCTCTCCTCAGGAGACAGATCAAGGAGGCGAAAAGGACAAAAGGAGCGCCTAGGCGAGCTATGGGTGGCAGAAGACACCAAGAGAACATCTTGGTGGCCGTCCAAAGGCTGGATGGTGATGGCGGCGCTGGAAGCAGAGCTCGAAGACGAGGCAGCAGGACGTCAGCATGCGTCGAAGGCATCGGTGCCCATGTACTCCGACTTGACGGCCTTGCCGCCCGCCCTCTTCCTCTTCCGAAGCCTCCCAACGACAGCCGCCCAAGGAGACGACCCTGAGAAGTTCAAGGAGCCGGCAACACGGATGATGGGGTCGCCGGTGCCGCACGGAGTGGCACCCGACACCTAGTCGGACCCGTCATCTTGCCGCCTACTACCCTCGTCGTTGATGCCGTTGTCCTCCTCGTCACTCCCGCCCGAGGAGGAGTCTTCACTATCAGAAGAGCTCTCCACGCAGCACCTTGCATGGGTCCCAAAGAGCCCGAAGACCTTGACGGAGAGAAGGCCACCCTCCATCAGCTTAAAATGGAGAGTGAGCCCCTCCGTCAAGCGGTGGATATGAGCAAACGTCTTCCATCCCTGACGAAGATACATCACGTGAGGGGCGGGGAAGTCGACACGGACCCGCGTGCCACAGATCCCGCGGCGGCGAAGGCGACGGCGCGGCGGCCGGCGCAGCTTGACGAAGAACTCACAAGGGTCATCCCCAACATGGCCCTCCATTGGAGGAGCTGCTGGCGGAGGCGAGGCTGGCGTGCCGCCCCGTCCTCCCCTTCCCCGAGCGCCCCGGCCTCGCCCATGGCCTCGCCCCTCCCCCTTCCCCTCGTGGCTAGCTCTGCCACCGCAGGCGCAGGAGAAGGAGGGACACGTTGTCGAGAGGCAACCCTCGCCGCCAGTGTTGAAGGACTGGGATTCCCTCTCTCCATGACGGATGGAAGGGAGGAGCAGAAGCTGAAGGAAGAAGAAGATGAAAGAATGCGGGGCGCCATCCCCCCTCCCGCTCTTTATAAAGGATCGGGGTTGGGGCTCAGCCGCCCCGCTCGGCCAATCAAGATACGGAAGGCGCAGGGAGCCAGGACCGACCCGCCGCCCCAACCAGCCACGGCCCGGTTTCCTGCCTCCACCGTTTGCCACCCCAGGCGCATGGGAGACACGTGGCAGATGTGCAGAACTGAGGGGACGGGTGAGAAAACCACTCCCCACCCCGTGATCGTGGGGAGTGGACGCCTTGCAGACCGCGCCTTAGCCCCATTCAGTAAATGGGCCGTGCCTCCACGCCTCCCTCCATTTATGGGGAAGGCGCAAACCGCCCCTTTACTACGATGTGACGCGTGCCTGTGGGAACCAACCCCACGCATGCCGCCCACGTCACACGCGCCTCCCCACGCCACGCCACGCACGGGAATCGTGGGAAGCGCAGCGACCGAAGAATCTTACCGCGCTAAAAACCGCCCTGCCTGCCCGCGCACCGTTTTTGGGCCTAGCCCAACAACGCATTGCGCTTATGTGTGGCCCAGGCCCGGGGACTCCTGTCGGTGTACAAAAAGAGGGGTACACTTTTTGTACCCCTATTACTATGCACGGGCAGTCTAAGCCGCGGATACCACCACACCAAGCAAGGCAAGGGAGGTGAGCCAGGGTAAGACTGAACCTCAAGAGAACTAGAACGACGCCAAGGCCAAGACCATGAAGAGCAAAGGGGACGAGGCGGACTCCCCTAGCAAGATCCTTGCCGGGAGACAGTTCTAGCAGCCTCGGCAAGACCCTTGCCGCGGCGACTCGTCCCGCGCCTACTGAGCAAATCACCCTTGAGTCCACTGCCCCCAAAAGGGCAAGGATTCGGGATACATCCCCGTGGCGGCATGCAGATCTTTGTGAAGACATTCAAGATCATATACGCACTAAGGAGACGACAACCGTTGGCAGGATCCCAGCCGAGGAAGACCACAAGGCCCCAGGCAAGCGCCTTGCCAGGGATGACAGCAGGCTCCTCCGCAAGACCCTTGCCGGGGCCCCGGCAAGGCCACCATCAGGCCCACGACGACTAAACCTCCACCACCGCATGCATGCAGCCGCTGACCCAACCAGCTAGGCAGGCACCCGCGTGGCGGCAGGCAGATCTTCGTGAAGACCCACCACTGCGCCACCAACCCCTTTTTTCTATAAAAGGAGGCCCGAGGCGACCAGAGGAAGGATTCGGCTTTTTGGAGCTCCTCACGCCCCATAGCTAGCTCAAGAACACAGATATACAATCCACCAAAGCAGGAGTAGGGTTTTACGCATCCTCGCGGCCCGAACTTGGATAAACGAACCGTGTGCTATCTGTTTGACCCACTCTTCTCACGACCCCGTGCCCCGCTAACCACAGTAGGGATTCTTGTGATCCCATAGGTGTCGTTCCCACCGACAGCCGCACGTGTCAGGATCTCTGCGAGGCATGAATAGAACAATGCTAACAATTAGATCATTTTTTATCGCCAAATGGCACTGGGCTGCCGTGTTTCGTGCTCCTCCATCGTAGTACTACTCCAGTGGAAAACTTGTGTATACCGCATGGTTCTTTGCTCCTCCTCAGGTTGTCGGCACATTTATACGAGCAGTCAAATCATAAGGCCCCGCAGTCCAGCAGTAATGAGACGTCAAATCACAAAGGCCCTTTCCTCTCGTGAAAAGGACCATGCTAGACTGCCCCTCCCTCTAGCCTTTTAAAAAATGTATACATTTGTACAGTAGTAGTATCGATGGATTGTGCCATGGAGTAAAACTAACAAGATGAAATTAAAGAAAAAGGTGGTACATATAGAGAGCGCTCGTCGCCAAATTATGCATATACTATATGACACTACCCACTATGAAGGTACTAGTAACATAGACTAGTAACTAGTCTATGTTGCTCTCCACTGTGGCCAGCCAAAGTCGAGGCGCAGATACCAACGAGGGCCTGGTTATGTCTATACTTGGACAACTCACCCGACTGCATGCGCACCAGGTAGCCGAAGCTCGTGTCTTGTTGGTGCCGTGTGCAGCCCGCACATTAACCAAAATCTCGCGCCTCCATCTTAGCGTCCGCGTTTTAAATTTCGCAATATCAAGGCCAAGGAACAATGTGAAACCTATGATAGAGCCAACTGGATGGTTAAGAACACTACAATTCGTAGCTACAGATGCATGTGTGAGAGAGGACGAGTGCGTGCATGCACCTCTTCTCAGAGTACAAGTGTATGTGGGTGGCATTGACCTAGGATGCAGTGATGGTGCGTGCGAGAAGTCTCGAGAGATAGGTGTAATGCGTCTGAAAAAATACTAGTCTATAGCTCGCCACGAGGCTATTCCTGTCGAACACCAAGCGTAAGATATGTATCCGACGGTGCCAGTTTTTGCACGTACACATCAGTAAACACCACGGCCGAGAAAACGTGTCGACGTTACGTCATCCGGGAATAGTGCCGCACTTCGAAACCAGAACCATCAATAAATTTTGAGCATGTCTCATCACCTTCCAAATTACTACTACTACCACGCTATATTTAATTGCAAACCTGTTCATACCGATCACAACCTAAACGGTTTCCCACATAGGAGCGTATTTGTAGTACTCGGTTATAAATACTATTGTGCTAAGATGACTGCACATTCCTCCTCAACTCCTTATCCACAAGAAACAATCAAGTCAATCAAGCCATAGCCAGCGTGACTTCTGGGTCGAGAGATTTCCACTAGGGAGAGGTGAGCATGTAGGAGGAAGCACTAGAGATGTCCTGCCTCGCCGTGAAAGCAGCCGACATGTCCAGCCGCGCTACAATACCAGCATACAGGTCCCGTCGTGCCACCGAAGTAGCACGGAGGTCCCGCCGCGCTGTGGATGTAGCAGACTGGTCCAGCCACGCTACGGAAGCAGCAGAGATGTCCCGCCGCACCGCCGAAGCAGCACGGAGTTCCCAATGCTCCGCGGCGGCCTGGGAAAATTTCTCGTGGGCAGGCGAGGACTCTTACAGGCGCATGCATGCGATGGTCCATAGCTAGATGGATAAGATCTCCGGCTAGGCTAGGTTGCAGGAAGAGGCTACCGGCATCATCTGGCAACTAGAGGAGGGCAATGCGAAGCTCCGGGGCGAGCGCGACCTGCTGAGGGCGAAGATCGCCGGAAGGACGAAGTAGGAGGAGGAGACCGCTGCCTTTTTGCAGAGGATAGACATCATCATCAAGAAACTTATGGACGAGAATGCCATGCTCCGCATCGAGCGCAATAGGCTGGTGGAGGAATCCATGGATGCTGCCAAGCAGCTTATTAAGGACATGAAACTCATGAAAGAGATAATCACCCGCCGCGAGAACTAGTCTCCGCGACTTGCAGTGCATAAAGAAAGTAGAGATCAGCGAGACAGATTGTTGTATGCGTCTTCCTTCTTCTTTTTCCCTTGTGTATTTCGGGCATAGCCGCATGTGGCTTTTTTAATTATCTTCCTAATTATGTAAGACAATTATTATCCACTCTCGTCGTCCTTATATATATATTCACCAGTCTTGCTATAAGTCGCAATATATGCTATATTGGTCCGTCGGATCTTACATCAAGATCCGTGCAAAATTTTCTTTTCATATTTTCTTTTTTCTCTCTTAAATCTCAGTCGAGTGAGACATTGCCACGCCATTAAACAGAGGCTGGGGCGCCATTAATGGAAACTTTAGGAGAGAGGTGGACGACAGATGAAGGTCAAAGGGCTCGCACGGCTCCCGTACTCAAATAGCTACCCGACGCCTCCTAGCTAATAAAAAGGGGACGTGTGGTGGCAAGTAAATGGAAAATAGAACACCCACATTTTGAATAATACTTGTGTTTCCGATTGTAACGTGACAACACTTGTTCCAAAATGACTTTGTTGATTGTTAATGTGTGCGCCTTCGGAAATCGGACAGCAAAATTACCACAGCATGTTGATGCCATGTCATGACACCAAGCCAAGTTTCATGATTTTCATGCGTGTTTTGGATTTATAGGAATTAATAAACCAAGTTTCCCAATGTTTCCAGCCGAGCCATGATGCCCAGATGTTTGAATTTCATTCAAATTTCTGGCATGGGACCTAGAAATTTACCCGAGGACACACATGTGATTTTTAACCTGCTTTGGTGCACTTGAGCATGTGCTTGTATTTAAAATTTGAATTATGCACACAAAGGTGACATGTTCCCTCTCAGAACCACGAGCCTTCTTGAGAGAAGCTCTGGTTTGCAAGAAACTTATACCAAAACTTGTTCCTATTCTGCAAAGTTTTTTACCACAGCATGGTAGTACCATGACATGATACCATGCCAAGTTTCATGATTTTCAGGCGTGTTTTAGATTTACAAGAATTTTAAAACCAAGCTTCTCAATGTTCTGGGCCGAACAACGATGCCCAGATGTTTGAATTTCATTCCAATTTCTTGCATGGGACCTAGAAATTTACCCGAGGACACACATGCGATTTTTCAATCAACTTTGGTGCACGGGAGCATGTGCTTGTAGTTCAAATTTGAATTATGCACATTAAATGACCAGAAACTCAATTAATGTATAGCAAAGGCCAAACGAACCCAGAATAATTCCATAATTTAACAGGGCACTCATATAGTTTTATGTTGCCTTTGTAAAGAAAATCTGGGGGGCAGCATATATTGTTTTGCAAACAAAGGTATAAAGAAATAAAGAAATTAGCATACCTATTTAATTCTTGGGTTCTTATTATTTATGCCACTAATTGGATATCACTACTAAGTTTTGCCATTAGAAGTTACAACTACTCAAAAAATGCCATCGATCCGTGAGATTTCTGCTCAAAAATGCAATTAGATATCTAAAAAATGCCATCGTTAAGTTAGTTGTTTGCTCAGAAATGCCATTAGACATTGTTATTTTCATGTCAAACCCGTTGACCATGTTACATGACAAAAATAAGCCGATTCTCACAATGATAAGTTAATGGTGTCCAGCATAACACACCCTCAAATAAAACTCCCTCGAATTCTTTGACAAAACTAAGCACCCTGAAATTCTTTGACAACTAAACTGTTGGCTATATGATGTTGGCCATATATATTGTATGTATAGAATGTGAAGAAACGAGTGGTAATACTATACCAACTAAAAGATGAAATGTACGAAATATAACGAGAAGAAACATAACATAGTTCAGCTGGGGGCTCGGCACAACACACCCCTCAAATAAAACTAAGCACACCAGAAATTAAACTAAGCAACTAATCCGGTAGACACTACATTAGAACCACCATGAGCAATGACACTGCCACCTTACTCGGAGTCCTCATCCACGTCCTCGACTTTGTCCTTCTCCATCTTCCTCTTGGGCGATACTTCTTTGCTTGAGCCGCACACTTGGCTCTCGCTCTTCATCCAACCCTTGTAGATATTAAAACAAAGGTAGGCATCCATTGCAGCGTAGTGGATGTGGTCTATATCTAGTACAGTCCACTGCCATGCATGATGAAACGTGTGCGGAGGTTTCATCAGTTCACCATACGAAGGATGAACCATGGTTCCTGCCAGGGTCAGCATTGAAGGCTGATCAAGGGAGGGCACCAGCCCTTCCTTCTGGAGGCCGAAGGGGTCGCCTACAACGAGGCCTATCCGACCCAGGATTTGCTTGTCGTTCCTAAAGTCTACAGTAATGAATTTGACTCGGCCACCATTGAGGAACTTCTTAAATTACTCGCACTCAATGTTGGCATGGCATATGTGGTAGACCAAGCATAAGTCATGCACACAAACCTGGATCACGGCAGGCTTCTTCTTCTCTACCTCCTTTATATTCTTCTCGCTTCCCAGGACTGTAGTGTACTCAACATCTAACCCAGCGACCCACTCATCATTTGAGTTTTCGAACATGCGTTTGAAGCAAGAAAAGCATTCACCGTTGCAGAAAAATGGGTGTAGATGACGTCGAATTCATCGCCGGTGATGTTTCTAATCTTGTAGTCACCGCCGATCATGGAGATTTGGGATGCCATGGATTTGGGAGGATGGTTAGGATTAGTGGAACTGCCGTAATGTGAAAGGACGGGACAACTAGGTGCGGTTCATCAATTGTAAAAATGTATAGTGGGGGGCACGTGCGAATGGAAGGGTAGTGGCTTGCCTGCTGGATAAATGGATTGATGCATAGTACTATGCGGGCCCAATTAGATGTCATGTCTACTGGATGCCCAATTAAATGGCTTTTGATGTCATGTCAAGCGTCGGGAAAATTACATGTGATACGAAGCTTCCCGTTCTCCCATGATACGGGCTTCCTGGAGACCTTGGATCTGAGATCAAACGGTTGCATGGCGTGATTCTAGACCTATGGGTGAATATCCTATCCTGGAGGGTTATTATGCAAATTTTCAGCAACTTAGCATGCGACTGTTTGATCTCAGATCCAAGGGCTGCCAGCAGCCTGTATCATGGTCGCGCCTACCATGACCGTCGCCTCACTCTTGCGGTCTTGCCCTTGGAGATTTAACACGATGCGTTAGGCTATCTGATGTTGGCATGTCATACATAGTCATCACTTAGTCATTCATACAACAAGGTTAGCTATAAGGTTGGATATAAGAGTATTTTTTTGTTTACTTCTCTCTATCTCTTTATTCGTAGTATTTATTGCATTTGCCAAGTAGTGACCTCTTCCAATGAAATGGTGCTTAGATGAGGTGCTATGGAAATTAAATGCCTTGGCAACTCAAGTCCCCAATGCATAGGTGCTTAGTTTTTTGTTGCTAAGTTTGCTTCATCTAGGTACACGCGCTTATCACCGGTGCTTCCTGGGGTCACCAAACTAGTCTCTCTCTTGTTAATTAACTTGCCACATCAGACTTTATGCCTATGTGGCAAGCTTAGCACCTGTAGGATCAAATACAATAGTGGGCTATAAGCCCGCTTTACATGGCATTTTTGCATATGTGGGGGAAAGAGGCAAGGAAAAAGTGGAGGAGTGGGCTCTCAAGCAAGAGACAGCCTCCACATGGTGGAGGATCGAGAGAGGTACCTGTATGGAGGTGTTCAGGAATCGGGAGACTCACGCCAGTCGTAGCGCCACAGTTAAAATGATAATGGAAAGTCAAATCATCGGGCCCCACCTGTCCAGCAGTAACCCACTATCAAATCATCTTCTCGCGTCTCTGTCGAACCGACTAGGCGGAACTGCCTCGCCTACCACGCGGGAAAAGCCCCGCCCTCGACTTTTAAATAGTATAGTATACTAATTTTGTATCCATGGATTGCGCCATGGAGCAAAGCCTCAAGAAAAACAATGGTACATAAGTATGGAGTATACAACACGCCCGTTGCATTCGCATCGCACCCAGACGGTCGGTCGGTTTGGCACGCCGCTCTCCGAATGGAACATGTGTCATATTGCGTTTGCACACACATGTGGGACCGCAATTGAGAACCGTCCATAGGCACACTCCCCGGCCCCGCAAGTCGGGTGAGTTAATAGAATAGAGAGACAAGCGATAGTACTACTAGAGAAGTGTTGTAAGGGTACATACGTTGGTACCTAGACGATCCTTGCAAGACACGGAAGATCAGTTCATCCATGCATGTGACCAGACTCCAGCAGACTCGCCTGTATTGGCTATCATCTACATATCGTGCAGGTTGTGTTGTACAGGGCTATAGTTCTGGTGAGAAATCTAAAAAAAGGTTTCTTGTCATCTCGCAAAATTAGGTGTCATGTGCTTCGGATCACTGTGAGGGTTAAATAGCGACAACTGAGTTGGGCTAGTCATTGGGGACCACATGCGCGAAGACTACTCGGCTGCCATCTAGGACAAGCCGGCTATGTTAATTAGGACATCTATCGACGAACCACTTTTCTACGAGTTATCTTTAATTTGAGCTTTGATCCTCGTCTAGTTTGCCCGTCGGGATTCATCTTGTCTCCTATGGGCAGTGAGGTTATGATTTCTTGTCATGTGGCATTTTTTCGTGTTATATGTTATAATCCGGTGCTTCAGATCAAAATGACGACAATTGCGCCTCCAGGGCTCATGCATGAAGACTTCTCGAAAGTCATCGCTGAGGTCAAGCCGGCTCCGGTCAGAAGACAAAAGAAAACTACTACTCCACTATATAGGCAGGAGCCTCCGCGCTTGCTTGCTAGTGTTGCTCTCTTCACTCTGTCTCGTCCTCTCCAGATATAAACACGACAGCGGTGGACACAGATCTAGCCGGATCCTCTCCGCCGGGGAAGGTGAGAAGGTGCAACGTTCACGCGGTCGTCCTCGGTGACAGCTCTTACCCACTGCCGGCGCATCCCGATCAGCGTGCCTTGCCGTTCTCTCCCAAGCATCGCTGGCGAGGGAGGGCCTCCCACACCTTCTTCCTCGCTACCATAGTGTGGGCAGATCCAGCCTCCCACCACCCACCTAGCGACATCCCGGCGACCCTCGGGTATAACTTCCTTCAAAACTGGCCTTGCTCTACTTCCCGAGCTCCTGCGTCGCTGCATTTGTATCTTTTACTATTTCTCAGGCCCCCTCATAGATAGGATCGATTGGTTGTTCGAAAACCACCTAATTTTTTTACTGTTAAGAGGTAAAACTAGTTCATGCACTTGAATCTAGTAGTACTTGGTTCAAACAAGGAAGAAAGGGGGTGGGGGTGGGGGAAGATTTGTTACCTGAATCTAGGACTTGGTCGAAAGAGGAAATAATTGGGGCAAAAAGTAGCATAGATTGGCTATCCAACTGGTCTCTAGGTCTAATAGGGAAATAAAGGGAACAGAGTACAAACTCAATATAAACCCGATCTATTGGTTGAAAACGGAAAGAAAGTGGGGACTGGGGGACAAGTCAATAGAGTAAGTCCAGCACTAGATTTGCTAGCCTCACACAGTATAAGGTGGCTATATACCGAACAAAAATGGGACCAACCCAGGTATCCTGTTCTGATGTTTGTTGCCCTGAGTCGCTCTTATGTAATGCCACTGGTAAAATGAAGTAGTCACACTGTTAAAAGTAAGGACGCGTTAAACCAATGTTGTTTTCAATGTAATGCCTCCAGTAATATGAATCAATGACACTTTTTTCATGTCCTGCTAAATTTCCCATTAAGATAAGTTGCTTCTTTTAGTTAGAGATGCAAATGTCCTCGTCCGCCTACTCTCCCATGCCCAAATACCGACTATGTAGCAGCAGTTAATGTAATGTTGCTGGTAAAATGAAGCAATGACACCATTAAAGTAATGTCGTATTTAATGGTTGTCATAGTTAATCCTAATGCCCATACTAATATCTAGCAATGCTGCTAGAAATTGCAACTATCCTTGTACGATTGCCATTCAGATAAGGAACATGCTTTTTTCATTTGATGCATGTTTCATCACTTGTTAGTCACCCTCCTTTCCACCTTTTTTATGCAAACAGAGATATACATTTCACGCTTGATCTTAGTTGAACTGCACAAATGATATCCAAATTATAGTTGAACATTCCAGGAGCTTCATGACCAACCTTGATGTTGCTCAATTTTATTCCAGCTAATGAATAAGAAGCTCTATGTGTTTCTTTTTCTGATGGAAATGGAACCGGGGCTGGAGCCCTTTTCTTAAAAAAGAAGAAGACGCTGCTAGCTCATGGGACATTGCTTCATTTTAGGTGAACTGCACCAAAAGGTCCTATGAATTGAATCATCCATGTTGGTGACTGGTGTCATCCCTTCTTCGATGGCGTTTACTGCAGATATGGTTCCCATCATGAGGTATGTTCCTTTTTTGGTCTGACTGTTTGCCAAAGATCCTGCATGTTGATCTTGCTCTTGTGCTACTGTTTTGGCACTGCCATGATAAAGAAGAAATGTTATTATTTAGCACCTTAATCTAGTGGCACTATTAATTTGAGGAAATATTTTGGCACCGCTAGTGCCACTATTTTTTTATATATCAAAAGAGGGGTTTCCCTCCGATTTTATTAAAGAAACCCAACCATAGAGAACCATTATCCGGCAACATCTCAGTGTAAATGGGCAGTTATGCAACTACTACTAGAATGGACTGAGTACTAGTAGGAGACAAGTTCGCCAAATAAGCTAGGCAGGTAGGGCGACGCAGCACCAGCTCGACCAAGTTTGCATTACAACCCAAATGCTACCACATAAACATCAGGGGGAAGATAGGGACTGAAAGAGCCAGCTTCAGCATCCCACTCTAAGCACCCCTGGCCTTCGTCCTTGCGACGCATGGTACACCTTGTTTGCCACCTGCTCGACCCTAGTGTCACTGATAAAATGAAGTAATAATACAGTTAAAATAGAGCGAGTGTCCTCTCTATCGTTTCATTTCCAATGTAGATAAAGAAAGTGCTTCTCTTTGTTAATGTATGTTTCATCAACTAGTCCCATTGTTAATGTTTAAGCGTTTCTGCAAACTGGGTGCTTAATTTTAGTTGATCTGCACAAAATAGAGATTTGAATGTCTCAAGGCCCCTCCTTGTACTACCGATGTACACTGATGTTCATCACTAGCAGAAGGTGTATCGGGGAGACTTGGGACGATTTCCAGTATGAGGCGTGGCGTACCGTATGAGGCGTTGCAGGGCCCATCTCGCCCTTGCAGCATGGCATACTATCATACTATCGCAATATTTTCTTCTATTTATTTTGCATGTTTCATCAACTAGTGCCACTATAATGTATCATGCTTTTTCATTATCTGTGCAAACAGGGTTATTCAGCTGCATTTTGGTGGAACTGCACAAATGTACAAACCGAACCGGGATATATGCAGAGTGCGAGGTGTGCCAAGTAAAAATTACCGACACCAACCATGCTCCATGCAGGCATTGGCATCCACCACCACAAGTGGGATGTGTGGCGCTCTCTGTGGACAGATCTTTCTTGGCAGCAAATCCTCTCGCCAAATACTAGTAGCTTATATTGGCAGTTTTCTAGGGAGTACTCTTTTTTGAAAGAAGCACCAATCTATTTTTCTTTATTTTTACATAGTGTCACAACTTTGACCCAAAGGTCCAGAGCTATTTAAGGGTGATTGGCATAGTACTCCGAGAGTGATTGTAAGCATGATTTTCATTAGCTGTCACACTGATTGTAAGCATGAGCAGGTGGAAGATTAGGTTAGTGCAAAGCTTACCTTAAACACTACCGCCGCTGTTGAAACGAGGCGAGCGTCAAGGGAGCCATGGAGAACGGTGGGGAAGTGACGTCGCGCCATCCGGTCTCCTCTTGCGGTGGGAGAACGAATACTCCTGAGGCTCCGGCTGGCTCTGCACCCTCACGAATGGCACACTGTACTCGATCAATTTGTTATCCTCTGGGTGCTCGACCTTCGACCTTTATGCCCACAACCTCCACCTGACTTTCGCCTCGGGTGAATCTGTCTGCTCCATCGCCCAAAGGAGATACTCGATGATATTGAAGGACTGCGGTGTGACTGCCGCCAAGGAGTACATGTACATCGTCGCCCTCATCGCCGCCGTCTCGCTCTTTCGCATACATTGCCACATGGCCGTCACCATCCTTGAAATCTCCCACTCATTGTGAAACCAAGTAAGGATCTCCTTCAACTTGGCTAACTTTGCATGGTCACCGCCGGTAATCTGCCTGATTTGCTGCTGCATCCTCTCCATAAATGTCCTTCTGAGTGGTCCGGTGCTAGCTTTGGAAGATGGGAGGAGAGACGGTGGTCTTGCGATAGAGAAGAGGGAGAGGCGAGACGATGGTTTTGGAATGGAAACGAAGGAGAGGAGAGGAGGTGGCTTTGCAATGGAGAAGAGGGAGAGGTGACACGGTGGTTTTTGAATGGAGATGATGGAGAGGAGAGGAGGTGGTTTTGCAATGGAGAGGAGGGAGAGGTGAGATGGTGGTTTTTGAATGGAGATGATGGAGAGGAGAGGAGGTGGTTTTGCAATGGAGAAGAGGCAGAGGAGTGTGCGACAGCGATTTAGGAATGGACGAGAGGGCCGGCACCCTGTGACTGGATCAAAATCAAAATCAATTTACCCTTCAATTAAGAAAGCGACCCCACATTAACTAGTCTCCCTTTTATTCTGGGTCATAATTGACCATGATTTTTGCAAATAAAATATATGTTATACGTTGCGAAAATAATATAATTTGAAAGTACATTCAGATATGAACCAAATGATACAATTTTTGATGACATGCATTCACATTTTGCTAGTCAAATATAGTACGTGGTCAAACTTTGACCCAAAATACACAAAAGAAAAGAAAACTTCCAATACCAGCACCACTCTTCTCCTCTTCTCCTCTTAAACCACCGCCGCTCCTCTCCTGTTCCAATCTAAATCCAGTGCCGCTCCTCTCCTCTTCCATTTCAATACCATCGCCGGCGAGTGAAGGTGCTGTGGAGAAGTAGATCGATGGAGGAGTACAACCGATATGTGAGGATCACAAATGGCGACCCTATGAAGCTAGCTAGGATGTTGGAGATACAGTCTTGGTTTGACAACAAGGACCAACTAGCAGTGACGGCGACTTCCATGGCCAAATATCTTCAATAGAGCGAAAAGGCGGTGATACTCCTAGAGGGAGTCAAGCGGGAGTACATAGAGGTACTTCTCTGGGCCATGGAGCAAACAGATTCACCAAGTCTGATCGTGAGGGAGTGGTGGTGGGAGTATCGATCCCAGATGGAGAATCCACTAGAGATTGAAGGATCGAGCATCTACAGGGTGCCGTTTGTGAGGGTGTCGTGCCAGAGCGAGCTGATGGAGTCTTCATCGACCGAACCCAACTTCAAGAGGAGAAAAACAGTTGGCCCGCCGACGCTTCCCCGCCATCCTCTCCATCGCCATTCACATCGTCTCACCGGGCGGCTGTCTACCACCGAGGAATAGGAGGGACTGCCCTGCCCCCCCAGCCCAATAGTCGGGCTAGTTGTGAATTGTCAGGAGGAGTTTAGGGTTATAAGTATTTGCAGGTTGTGAATTGTGTTTTGTGTTGTGTATTCTGAGAGTACTTTCAGATATGAATGTCTTTTGAATTTCAGATTTGCAGTATTGAGCATATGAAGTATTTTATAAACTCTAGAGATCTATTTTTAGCACTTCAAAAAAATGTAGTTTCATAGGAGTATAAAAGTGCAGACAATGTGATTCTTAGAGAAGAAACTGCAAGTTTGAGTTTCAGATAAGAAACTCCAAGTTCAGTTTTAGATAAGAAACTACAACTTTCAGAGGCAGAGCATTTATATTAACGCGGCCTTTTCAAACAGTGTTAACATCATGTTGGAAGTTTTATTCAGGGTCGAAACTGGAACTACCAGCCAGTTAACATCATGCTGATCAACATTCATGCATAGCACATCTTCATATGATGCACAGTCAAAAAGATATGCTATTTTTAAAATGCCCACACAATGTCGACTGTGCGAAAAACAGAGAAAATGAGGGACGAAGTTTTGGCAAGTGTTGGACGTGGTGTGCGTATATGACAATTGGGACCCACATGTCAATAAAGGCAGAGGCAAAAAAATTGGAGACATTTTCTCTGCACAAGTGGAATCGAACCCAAGCGGAACAACTGTCGGGCAGTGTCACTCGGCCACTAGGCTAGTTTAGTTGTTTCGTTACTAATAAGGCACTTCCTCAGGTGGTCAGATCTCCTCCTGCGCCTTTGTGCGCTCGCCGCGACGCCGCTGTCTGCCGTTGTGAAGATGCTGAACAAACGAGAGGAATCTGGAGAGGACTGTATGTGGAGGGGCGGATAGTCGGGACCCACCAGGTCTATGGCCGTACGCAAGCAAGTGCCTCATCGAAAAAATACATCCTCCTAATGCTCTACTGGCGTTGGGGCCAATAGGTTTGTCAACATAGTTACATTTTTTAGGTGATTCAACATAGTTACTATAGGAGATAAATTCACAACGAAGCCGGGGAGCTGGCAGGTATCATTTATTATCCCTGGGGCAGCAAGTATCAGCTGGGTTTTGGTCTAGGCTTTGTTTTTTAACATGCGTAGCACACGACCTCGTATGGGAGGTCCATAGGCTTGTTTGTATTTTCTTGAGGGCCGTCATGTATCGACAGGCCTATGGACCTCCCATCCGAGGTTTTATTTTTCCTGAAACATCGGCAACCCAATTTATGTTTTTTTGAAGAAAACATAGAGGTCTGTTCTATTTTTCTACATAATAATATGAACACCTGGTCCAACTTATGTTTCCCTTCTAACTATATTATATATATTTAAATTATTTTATATGTTATTATATATTATTTTTATTGTCATCATATATTTAACAGATACTTACATATGTAAGAAAACAATATCCCACATCTTATTAACTTATAAAAATAATTTCTTAACAATAAAATCATGGATTTTTTTGGCAACGAAAATCCTGGTGATTGTGTACAAAAGCATGGTAAGATTTAAGGACCAATGTAATAATAAATCATTTATTATTTAAATATATACATAAAAAAATGCTCAGGCCTTGTTTATTTTTCGATAACATTGCTGCGCCCACCCCAACATTATAATTAGAATCAGCCCAACAAAATCATGTGTTTCGAGCAAGTGCAAATGGCTTGTAATTGTTTAGGAAAAACATAAATGGGCCGCATGGACGGTACATTATTTGTTCATCCAGCCCAGCTAATGGACTGTAATTCAGAAAAAAGAGATCAAATTGACTGTAAATTCTACCCTGCAAAAAAATACTGTAAATTGTGAAAAAATGGGTTGAATACGTGCCACATTTTTGGAGGCTGAAATGTGGGCCAATAGGTCGAAGCCAATGCAAGTCGGTGTCAACTTAGTCAACAAATGATTCTGACATCGTTAGCCATTGGATTTACATCCAACGACCGACATCCATCTTCAATCTCTCGTCTTCTTCCTCCAGCGCCGCCGAGACCACCTGCTCCCGCCTCCTGCTGCTAGCAGCTCTGCTTAGCACTCTTTGCTATGAAGCACTACTCCACCGTTGGCCAGGCCATCCCTCCACCCCTCCACACCTCCTGTTCTTCTCCACCGAGGGCCGAACCACACCGCACCAGAACCAGTTAACCTTCGTACCACTCTCCGTCGGTGACTCTACTCCCGCGTCTTCCCATCTCCGGCTCGTTGCTGTCCGGGGCCTCGCCGTCGTCCACCACCTTCGATGCGCTCGGCACGGAGTGGTCAACGAACGACACCATCAGAAGTAGACTGTGCGTGGAGAGGCTGACAGCTGGGTCCACGGCTACATGCAAGGAAATGCCTCCTTATTACACGCAAAATAATGATTCCTCCACCTGACAGCTGGGACCCACCAGAAGGGCCTCTGTATTTCGCGAAAAAAACGTTCCCACCGCTGACAGGTCGGACCCACCAGCTATATCTTCGCACGCAAGGAAGTGCTTCCTTGTTACGCACAAAAAAATGAATATCCCCTACTAGCTGGGACCCACAATAGTGGGGGCTGACTTGTGGGCCAACTAAGTTGACGGGGATGAAGGGCTTTGTCAACTTAGTCAACCTCTGGTCTTCTTGCTCCAGCCGCCCAAACTACCGCCGGTCGTGCCTCGTGATCCCACCTCCCGTGGCCGGCTGCGATGCCGCGGAGGCCTCATCGCCCCTACTACTCCCACAGCTGGCCATGCCATCCCGCTACTCACCCACACCCCCTGTTATTCTGCAGTGACGAAAATTCACACCACAGTGAACCAGTGAACCCTCATACTCCTCTACTCATGGGCATCCACTACTGCGTCTTCCCCGGCTCCACATCGTCCCCTTCCTAGGCCTCACCGTCGTCCACCGCCCTGGTGCTCTCGGCGTGGCGTGGTCAACATGGTCAAGGAACAGCTTCCATCGGACATGGACTGTACGTGGAGAGGCTGACAGCTGGGTCCACGGCCGCAGCAAGGAAGTGCCTCCTTATTACGCGGAAAATAATGATTCCTCCTCCTGACAACAGGGACACACCGGACAGGCCACCGTATTTCCGAAAAAACGTTCCCCCCTGACTGCTAGGACCTACGAGCGACATCTTCGCACGCAAGGAAGTGTGTCCGGGTAAAAAAACAATTCCCCCCCTGACTATTGGGACCCACCAGTTACATCTTCGCACGCAAGGAAGTGCCTGACAGTCGGGACCCACCTAGTCGAAGCGTATGTAGCGTTGCCATTCTAGTTGCGAACGTGTACGTACATACTAGTCCATGTAGAGGCGCGCACGTGTCCTAGTAGAGGTGCAGACGTAGCATGTACACATAGGAACAACGGCCAGTGTCCAAGAAAGAAAATACAGCCACGTACGTACATACGGGCAGGGTCTCGAACGCTACTCGCACATACATATGGCCAGGGATCGTGTACATGGCTAGGTCGGAACGGAGAAACATCGTCGTCGTCGTGTTCATGGGGAGCCAACCAGCTGGGTCGGAACGGAAAGCATCGTCGTATTCATCGGGAAGGGTTGGACGGAACAACCGATTGAAACGAGGCCTCGCGTACCGCAGAACGGAGGAAACGACCTTATGTTCGACCGGCCACGATCGAAATGGGATCCTGTTCATCGGGAGGGGTCTGGTGTACCGCAAAATGGAGGAAACAGACCTCCTACAGTTGAAACGGGGGTCCTGTTCATCGGGAGGGGTGTGGCGTACCGCAAAACGGGACTCCATGGGATATTGTTCATCTCCACCGTCGACCCCCTCCAGCCTCCACGAGCTACTGTTCATCCACTGTCGACCTCCTCTAGCCTCCACCCGCGATTGTTCATCCACGGGTTCCTGTTCATCCAGCCTCCACTGTGCGCTACTCCACCAGCTACTGTTCAACCAGCCCTCTCCACGGGTTCCTGTTCAACCACCCCTCCACGGGATACTGTTCATCCAGCCCTCTGTCACATCCCTAGCTGCTGGTAGTGCTCTAGGCTAGCTCATGTGTGCATCATGTTTAAATTCTGAAAATTTGAACTGAGGGAATTTTGGAAGCCTCAAAAAACTTAAATAAAAGAGGGGCAAAAACCCTAGAAATCTCATTCATTGCTCCAAAATGCTCTTCTTAAATGTTTGATAATTTTTGGTAAGGGTTCTGGTCCCAACCAAAATATTGAACATTTTTAAGGAATTATTTTTGGGACTTTGGATTTAATTCATTAGCTATTTGAATTTGAATTATATTCATACAATTAGAATATAATTTGAAATACCCCTGATATATTTTATAAGCTTTTGGAAAAGTCCATTTAGCAATATAAAATATTCAGAGGAGTTTTTGGCATTGTTTGAATTATTTTAAATTCAAAACAGTGGCAAAATAAATTAAATAAAACAAAACAGAAGAAAAAAATAAAAAGAACAGAAGCCTACCTGGGCCACTTACCTGTAGCCGGCCCAGCTGGCCAGCCCATCTGGCCGGCCCAGCCCACCTCCTTCCCCCCCCCCTTGTCATCTTCCTCCTTTGCCAGGAGGACGAACAGAGGCGAGGCGTGGCGCGCGCCCGAGAGGCCTCGGCCACCTCCTGCTTCCCCCTGGCCACCTCCTGCTTCCTCTCGTCGCCCTGGACCCCGTCCGCGACGCCACGCACCCCCCCAGGCCTCTCACTCTCTCCCCGAGCTCCTCTCTTCCTCTGGCTCTCTCGCGCGCAGCCACCGAACACACCCGTCGCCGCCGACGAGCATCACCGCGGCCACCGTCCACCCCGTGCCTCTCCGATGAGTTCAGAGGAACCGCCATCGCCTTCTGCGTCTTCTACACCAACCCATTCGACCGCGGGAGCCCTGTAGCGTCTTCCCGGAGCTCGTCCCCAACCTTCGGCCGCCGGCGAACTTCCGAGGATTCGCGAGCTCCAGCCCCTCCCCGGCCTCGCCGTTGCCTCTACCGGATCCGCTGTGAGCTCCTCTTCCATTTCCCCTCCTCCCCGCGCTCGTTCCCGCACGCTAGCCGCCCTTTTCACCGGGGCCGTGAGCTCCTCACCGCCGGCGATGACGCGGACAAGGCCAGAGCCACCGGAGCTAGCTACCGAGCACGGCAACGTGCTCCACACCTCACCAGGAACCTAACTCACACACCAGCTTCCCCTCCCGTGCCCCCTAACGCCAACCCCGACCTCGCCCGAACTCCGGCCACCGCCGCGAGCTTGCCTCCGGTGAGCTCGGGCCACCTCAGCCCCTGCCGTTTGCACAGATGGATGCGGGCGAGTCCCAGCTCCACGTAGACGCCCTCATCCGCCCGTTTGGCCGCCGGAGCAAGAAATCCGAAGGCCTCCGCCGTCTCGGCCTCGCCGGCGTCAAGCCGCCGGCAGGTTAGGCCCTGCTGACCAGGGGTTTGACCCCCCCTGGGTCGATGACAGGTGGGGCCAGCCCCCCTGTTAATTAGTTTAGTTTATTTTAATTTAATTACCCCCCTGCTGACACTGACATGTGGGCCCTAGTGCCCTAATCTTTAATTAAACTAAACTAAACCCCCCTGTTTAACCTGTGACGCTGACATATGGGTCCCACAGGTCAGTTTGACCTGGACGGCGCCCGTTGACCTGCTGACGTCACTATGAGGTCATGATGACGCAATAATTCCTTTCTGGAATTTAAATAATCTTAAATGATTTAATAATTTCAGAAAATAGCTAAAACTTCTATAAATCATAGAAAATTAACCGTAACTCCAAATTAAATAAATTATATATGAAAAATTATCAGAAAAATTCAAGGAATCCATCTGTACCATTTTCATGCATGTTAGAACAACTTATAGGTGCTGTTTAGCACAAATCAATTAAATGGCATTTGAATAATCACATATGGAGTTTGAATTTGAATCTTGTATTCAAACCAACTTCATTTAATCTGTTGCTAGTTGCATTAGCCCAAAACACATTCATTTTGCCATGTCATGATCATGCATCATATTGTGCATTGCATTGATTGTGTTCCCTTCTGTGTTGCCGGTATTTGTCCCCTCTCGATAGACGTGATACCGATGATGCGATCGTTGACACTGATGAAGACTCAATGCTATCTTCAGAAGTGCCAGGCAAGCAAAACCCCCTTGTTCATTCCGATACAATCCCACTCTCTCGCTCCTGCTCTCTTTTACTGCATTAGGACAACAACGATTCATCTGTTACCTGCTGCGGTAGCTGAACCCCTTTATCCTTTGCATGACCTGTCATTGCCACAGTAAATAGATGAAACCCACTAGCATGAGTAGGAGTTGTTTGAGCCCTGTTGTGCCTACTCATTCATGCTTGTTTGTCATGCCTGCTACTGCTTAGAGTTGAGTCAGGTCTGATTCATCGGGATGAATCAGAGGCGTGTGAACATGTCCTACTGTGTGTGAGCTAAGTGTGTGAACACGATTTGGTAAAGGTAGCGGTGAGAGGCCATGTAGGAGTACATGGTGGGTTGTCTCATTGCAGCCGTCCTCAGGAACTGAGTTCTGTGTTTGTGATCCATGATTCAGCTACTACCACGCATTGGGCCCGAAACCAATGGACCCTCTCGGCTTCTTGATCACCCTTGTCCTCTGTCCAGGAGTTGCAAGTAGTTTCTGGTGTTTGTAGTATGCTGGAGGCCGTGCGCAGCGCTGACCGTAGGGGTGGGCTGTGATGCGGTAGGCACGTGGCCGGGTAAACCGGGCGCCCGTTTGGTGTCACGGAACCCTGTTCACATCGTTTGGGGCTGTGAGCGAAACTCCGGCCGGATCTCCTCATGGATGGAACCCGAATAGGCGATAAACCTGGACTAGAGACTTGAGTGTTTAGGCAGGCCGTGGCCGACACCCACGTTGGGCTTCCGCTTGAAGGTTGCCGAGTACATGTCGTGTAAACGGCGGTAAGTGGTGAGAGCGTGTGTGAAGAAGTACACCCCTGCAGGGTTAATATGATCTATTCGAATAGCCGTGTCCGCGGAAAAGGACTTCTGGGTTGCTTATATCAGTTCATAGACAAGTGAAAGTGGATACTCTAAAATACGCAAGATAAGCGTGAGTGCTATGGATGGCGTTCTCGTAGGGAGACGGGAGCGGTTCCATAGTGGTGTATTGATATGGTGAATATGTGGACTCGTGTGCGCCACCTCAAAAGAGTTACATTGCAGTCGTAGTTTAGGATAGCCACCGAGTCAAAGCTGGCTTGCTGCAGTTAAACCCCACCATCCCCTTTGTTGATAATGATGCATATGTAGTTAGTTCTGATGTAAGTCTTGCTGGGTACATTTGTACTCACGTTTGCCTATTTTATGTTTTTGCAGAGAGACTTCAGTCTCACTATTAGTTCCGCTTGGACTTCGACGTTTAGCTTGTTACCTCAGCTACGATCTTGTGCCCTCGGCAGGATCTGGTAGATAGTCAGGCTTCTCAGCCTTTTTCATTTATAGATGTCTGTACTCAGACATGATAGCTTCCGCTTGTGCTTTGACTTGTATGCTCTGATTGTTGGGTCATGAGACCCATGTTTGTAATATCTCGCTCCTCGGAGCCTAATGAATAAACTACTTGAGTCGTAGAGTCATGTTGTGATGCCATGTTGTATTTGCACATATCGAGCATATTGTGTGTATGTTATTGAAATGCTTGGTATGTGTGGGATCTGACTATCTAGTTGTTTATCTTTAGTAGCCTCTCTTACCGGGAAATGTCTCCTAGTGTTTCCACCGAGCCATGGTAGCTTGCTACTGCTCCGGAACACTTAGGCTGGCCGGCATGTGTCCTTCTTCGTTCCTGTGTCTGTCCCTTCGGGGAAATGTCACGCGATGAATACCGGAGTCCTGTTAGCCCGCTACAGCCCGGTTCACCGGAGTCCTGCTAGCCCAGTGCTACAGCCTGGATTCACTCGCTGATGACCGACACGTTCGATGCTGGGTCATGGATGCCTGTCCCTGTAAGTTTGTGCCACTTTGGGTTTACGACTAGCCATGTCAGCCCGGGCTCCTTATCATATGGATGCTAGCGACACTGTCATATACGTGTGCCAAAAGGCGCAAACGGTCCCGGGCAAAGGTAAGGCGACACCCGTGGGAATACCGTGCGTGAGGCCGCAAAGTGATATGAGGTGTTACATGCTAGATCGATGTGGCATTGAGTCGGGGTCCTGACAGCGTTGGTATCAGAGCTTGACTGCCTGTAGGATTACCAAGCCAAACTGGTCGAAGTTGAGTCTAGAAATTCTTTAGTTATATAAGGGAATTGATTGTGGGATGGAACGTAAGGCTCTTTTTACTCCTTATACCTCATGCCTTCTGATCTGAGTCATCATCTTCTCTTCCTACGGGGATTAAGAACTAGGCTATCTCTTCTTTCTATCAGGATCACGTGTTACTAATCCGTAGACTTATAAGATTGTTGATTCAAGCCTCAGTTCAGTTCCTACTATCTTCTGTATGTTAATTGTTGATCTCGAAACCTTGATATTGTGCTTCTGAGTGGTTATGCCACCATTTTTGTGAATGTCTCAAATCTTTTCTGAGCATTTACAGCCGTTATGCTGTCCGAGTCATTCCAGGTTTCTAAATAGTCTGATGCATTTGCAAAATCCTTTTCCTCTGGTTTCGATGCTCCTTTATGCCAGCTCAATCACACTAATTGTTGAGTTGAGGTATTCTATTGCCTTGACATTATGTTGGAGTTACTATTATGGCCCTAGGTGTTTAGGGAGTCACCTAGTAATCTAGCAATGTTTTGTGATCCCAGTGTGATGATTCTGGCTTTTATTCTCGAAAGCATCCCGTGATGCCACTTAGTAGTAGGTATTCTACTCCTTGGGCTTTGAACCCGAGATTCACTCTACTTACCTCATGTTGATAGTGTTTGCTAGTTCCTTTAGGATATTAGTAACTTTGCGATAGTCCTCGAGGTCCGTGGTATTTCCTTCTTCCAAATACTATGAACCGCTTATGGCAGATGTTTATTGGATCAAAAGATCACAATTAGAGTACTCTTGAGGAGTTCTCCATTCATAAATCGTGACTCTGCCAGTTCTACCTTTCTGCATGGGTTATCCGGAAGAAATATGTTGAACTTCGTTCGACATGCTAATCCATGCATCCACAACTCAGAAAATCATATGTTCTTTTGAGTTGTCCCATCTTAGTTGTTTCCGACCCTCGCCTATCAATTGATAGTCAAGAGTATGCGTGCATTCGTTTGTCGATGCCTATTACTCTTGTGGCCCGTCAAGCCATTCCGTCCTGAATGACTAGGAGAAACAAACTCCAGTACCTCATCCATATTTAGGATTGGGTCAAAGTAGTTGTGTTCCGCAGATCAAGTTACAATCCAGCTTCTGGTCTGCTCTACCCTGAAGTATTACCTTCTTTATGACAGGAATTTCATGAGAATTGCACCACCTTTTGTGAATTCTTGACATAGTGATACTTCTCGCCATCCTTTTTCATTCCTCGGTTCCGTGTTGATGCAACCGGAATACCGACAAATGAATTGTGATGTGTGAAATCAATACTCCTAGCAACCTCGTTGCTTGGTAGTTAAAGGATAATAATTTTATTCTTAGTATGTTGGTTATTGAATCACCATTCTAAGATTGATCGTGCTACCTAGTCCTTATTTCCTGGTGCACTCTTTGATTGATGAGTTAGGATTTGTCAAGTCCTCGCTCATTTGATCATATCATCTTGCCCTGAAAAGCAAGATTGTTCTCGAGCTTAGTAACATATCGGTGGTTCGTGATTTTCCGAAGATCTTCTCGGAAGTACTACCAGGTTGTCACCTGACCGCTATGTTGAGCTCGTGATCAAGTTGGTTTATTGTAAACCACCCTTTCTCCAAGAATCCGTGTTGGATACTCCTGAGCTAGTTGGTTAAGCTAAACGACAACTTGGAGAGTTGGAAGATAAAAGCTTGCCTGACTTAGTTCGTTCCAAAGGGATATTCTTGTGTAGTGTGTGTTGAAAGAAGATGATATCTTCATCGATTGGTCCCTGTGATCAGTTGCTGGACCTATTGTCTTATCAATCCCTTGATTTGAGTGTGGGCTATCGTCAAATCAAATCAGTACCAACGATGCTCGTAATGTTGTCCTACTCGTGGTTGATCCCTCGAGCATACACCATTACATCTTTGGTCTGACCAATGCTATCACCGTGTTCACATGATGGTGGAAGTCCAGTGATATGGAAATTCCGATGAGTTGCTGTTGAGCCCATCAGTAGCATTTTGTCTCCCCCCATGAATCATGTTGAACATCAACCTAGTGTTGGAAACTTGTGTAAGCATTTCTTCGTGTTTCGTTCATGAAGCATATGTTTGAATGAAAGTAGTGACTTTCCCTAATTCATGTGCATATGATGCAAGTTGCCGCCATGAATTTGAGGAAGATTGTTTTGTTTCCTTGGAATCATCCCAAATCAGTCATGCACACGTGCGAAGTATTCTGTGGTCTGGAGACTTGCAACCTTCATTCCATATGTGTCCCGAGCACACCAAGCCACTGATTGATTTGTTCAAGGAGAAGAAGTTCCTTCATAAGAGCTAATCATATGACTTATGCAAGGACTTCGTTATCCACGGTGATGGTTCCCACCTGAACTCGGTAGTGTTTTATTGTAAGACTACCATGTGATAATGTTTGTCTAGGACAGCGTGTTCACATGTTGTAGCAGACCCAGCTCATGTTTTGGAGCTTGCTATCATAGTTCATTTCCCGAGAATCTCGCAACGTCATTTCGTCGATTTGTGTTGCAAACTTTTATTTTTCTTCCTAGACTCGATGAGTCTGGAATATCCTGACACCAACCAGATCTGAATCGCGGGCAGATATGATGGTTGGAACATTTCCCAAGAACTATAATATTGGTCCCTCGATAGCTGGTAAAGTGGATGTCGTGGCCAGCACCACCCAGCCGAAAGACCTATTATTATAGTATCTTGATCAAAGAAGTTGGCCACCTCCCCATAAGGATTTCGCAGGATTTACCTCCGTAGTTATTCCTTATGGATTCTTGTGCTCCCGAAGTCCGACCTTTTTACTTGATGTTCTAGATATCAAACCATATCTATGAATGGGTTACACTAGCACATCAAGGAGAACATTAGAAGCGGAGTGCTAAATGTCTCTCGGTCGATCATCCAGATTTTGTTTCCTTGGCCTCGCTAGGGTGAAATCTGAGTTGATGTTATCTTCCTTCGCAGCTGCATCGTCCATCGCTATTCATCATGGTAGTATGTTGTGTTGTCAGCACCCTTGACGCGGTTGTTGATAAAACCTTGATGATTGTGGAAATGCTCAAGTTCTTGAGAGCACGCACAAGCGCTACGTGTTATCATCGGCTCTAATTGGGATGCTCTCAGTTCCCTCGGCAATGCTGTGACCTTCTCAAACAGTGAATTCACTCCCTATTGTTGGGTTCTTCCCCAGTTACCAGAATCATTCCCAGCATTTGCATTTTGTTCCCAGCTTGCACCGCCAATGTGTCATTCTACCATGGGTCTCCTCCATTTCCGGTGATAAGCAAATTCATCCATTACGTTGTCTTCAACAAGGTAATCCACATCATCCAAGTCCGAGTATGCCATTCTACCGACCCCCGCCAATCGATTGCTGTGATTTGCCTTAGGCTGATATAGAGAGTCTAAATGATCTCTATATCAAAGGTAATTCTTTTTGCCACTTAAGGGGATATTTCTACGAGTCACCGTCCCTAAGGTGCCTCGTTGTGGTATCATGGCAACTCAACTCCTCGCTACATTGATAATCGTTTACCACCTTTTTAGGTGTGGAATCGTTGTCTACCTAGTGAACCTTCGTCATCTGTTCCACTCCATTCCTCTAAAGGTGTGCTTCGTCTCTCAGCTTGAGAGATATTTCCATGTCTCAAACCATGAGTTGATCCTAAGTTGTTCGATCTTCGAGGAGACCGATCCTTCTAGAGTTTTCCTTTCCTCTTCTTGTCATGATTAGCTGAAGTTCTCAGAGCAAGACGACAAGACAAAGATGGTGTTCAAATCAACGTTCATTTGAAGTGCAACCTGGATCGTGAAGATTGTACTAGTTTGCGTTTTCCCTTCATCCTACCCTACGCTTGAATCTCGAGACGAGATTCTTGTTTAGTGGGGGTGAGTTGTCACATCCCTAGCTGCTGGTAGTGCTCTAGGCTAGCTCATGTGTGCATCATGTTTAAATTCTGAAAATTTGAACTGAGGGAATTTTGGAAGCCTCAAAAACTTAAATAAAAGAGGGGCAAAAACCCTAGAAATCTCATTCATTGCTCCAAAATGCTCTTCTTAAATGTTTGATAATTTTTGGTAAGGGTTCTGGTCCCAACCAAAATATTGAACATTTTTAAGGAATTATTTTTGGGACTTTGGATTTAATTCATTAGCTATTTGAATTTGAATTATATTCATATAATTAGAATATAATTTCAAATACCCCTGATATATTTTATAAGCTTTTGGAAAAGTCCATTTAGCAATATAAAATATTCAGAGGAGTTTTTGGCATTGTTTGAATTATTTTAAATTCAAAACAGTGGCAAAATAAATTAAATAAAACAAAACAGAAGAAAAAAATAAAAAGAACAGAAGCCTACCTGGGCCACTTACCTGTAGCCGGCCCAGCTGGCCAGCCCATCTGGCCGGCCCAGCCCACCTCCTTCCCCCCCCCTTGTCATCTTCCTCCTTTGCCAGGAGGACGAACAGAGGCGAGGCGTGGCGCGCGCCCGAGAGGCCTCGGCCACCTCCTGCTTCCCCCTGGCCACCTCCTGCTTCCTCTCGTCGCCCTGGACCCCGTCCGCGACGCCACGCACCCCCCCAGGCCTCTCACTCTCTCCCCGAGCTCCTCTCTTCCTCTGGCTCTCTCGCGCGCAGCCACCGAACACACCCGTCGCCGCCGACGAGCATCACCGCGGCCACCGTCCACCCCGTGCCTCTCCGATGAGTTCAGAGGAACCGCCATCGCCTTCTGCGTCTTCTACACCAACCCATTCGACCGCGGGAGCCCTGTAGCGTCTTCCCGGAGCTCGTCCCCAACCTTCGGCCGCCGGCGAACTTCCGAGGATTCGCGAGCTCCAGCCCCTCCCCGGCCTCGCCGTTGCCTCTACCGGATCCGCTGTGAGCTCCTCTTCCATTTCCCCTCCTCCCCGCGCTCGTTCCCGCACGCTAGCCGCCCTTTTCACCGGGGCCGTGAGCTCCTCACCGCCGGCGATGACGCGGACAAGGCCAGAGCCACCGGAGCTAGCTACCGAGCACGGCAACGTGCTCCACACCTCACCAGGAACCTAACTCACACACCAGCTTCCCCTCCCGTGCCCCCTAACGCCAACCCCGACCTCGCCCGAACTCCGGCCACCGCCGCGAGCTTGCCTCCGGTGAGCTCGGGCCACCTCAGCCCCTGCCGTTTGCACAGATGGATGCGGGCGAGTCCCAGCTCCACGTAGACGCCCTCATCCGCCCGTTTGGCCGCCGGAGCAAGAAATCCGAAGGCCTCCGCCGTCTCGGCCTCGCCGGCGTCAAGCCGCCGGCAGGTTAGGCCCTGCTGACCAGGGGTTTGACCCCCCCCTGGGTCGATGACAGGTGGGGCCAGCCCCCCTGTTAATTAGTTTAGTTTATTTTAATTTAATTACCCCCCTGCTGACACTGACATGTGGGCCCTAGTGCCCTAATCTTTAATTAAACTAAACTAAACCCCCCTGTTTAACCTGTGACGCTGACATATGGGTCCCACAGGTCAGTTTGACCTGGACGGCGCCCGTTGACCTGCTGACGTCACTATGAGGTCATGATGACGCAATAATTCCTTTCTGGAATTTAAATAAATCTTAAATGATTTAATAATTTCAGAAAATAGCTAAAACTTCTATAAATCATAGAAAATTAACCGTAACTCCAAATTAAATAAATTATATATGAAAAATTATCAGAAAAATTCAAGGAATCCATCTGTACCATTTTCATGCATGTTAGAACAACTTATAGGTGCTGTTTAGCACAAATCAATTAAATGGCATTTGAATAATCACATATGGAGTTTGAATTTGAATCTTGTATTCAAACCAACTTCATTTAATCTGTTGCTAGTTGCATTAGCCCAAAACACATTCATTTTGCCATGTCATGATCATGCATCATATTGTGCATTGCATTGATTGTGTTCCCTTCTGTGTTGCCGGTATTTGTCCCCTCTCGATAGACGTGATACCGATGATGCGATCGTTGACACTGATGAAGACTCAATGCTATCTTCAGAAGTGCCAGGCAAGCAAAACCCCCTTGTTCATTCCGATACAATCCCACTCTCTCGCTCCTGCTCTCTTTTACTGCATTAGGACAACAACGATTCATCTGTTACCTGCTGCGGTAGCTGAACCCCTTTATCCTTTGCATGACCTGTCATTGCCACAGTAAATAGATGAAACCCACTAGCATGAGTAGGAGTTGTTTGAGCCCTGTTGTGCCTACTCATTCATGCTTGTTTGTCACGCCTGCTACTGCTTAGAGTTGAGTCAGGTCTGATTCATCCGGGATGAATCAGAGGTGTGTGAACATGTCCTACTGTGTGTGAGCTAAGTGTGTGAATACGATTTGGTAAAGGTAGCGGTGAGAGGCCATGTAGGAGTACATGGTGGGTTGTCTCATTGCAGCCGTCCTCAGGAACTGAGTTCTGTGTTTGTGATCCATGATTCAGCTACTACCACGCATTGGGCCCGAAACCAATGGACCCTCTCGGCTTCTTGATCACCCTTGTCCTCTGTCCAGGAGTTGCAAGTAGTTTCTGGTGTTTGTAGTATGCTGGAGGCCGTGCGCAGCGCTGACCGTAGGGGTGGGCTGTGATGCGGTAGGCACGTGGCCGGGTAAACCGGGCGCCCGTTTGGTGTCACGGAACCCTGTTCACATCGTTTGGGGCTGTGAGCGAAACTCCGGCCGGATCTCCTCATGGATGGAACCCGAATAGGCGATAAACCTGGACTAGAGACTTGAGTGTTTAGGCAGGCCGTGGCCGACACCCACGTTGGGCTTCCGCTTGAAGGTTGCCGAGTACATGTCGTGTAAACGGCGGTAAGTGGTGAGAGCGTGTGTGAAGAAGTACACCCCTGCAGGGTTAATATGATCTATTCGAATAGCCGTGTCCGCGGAAAAGGACTTCTGGGTTGCTTATATCAGTTCATAGACAAGTGAAAGTGGATACTCTAAAATACGCAAGATAAGCGTGAGTGCTATGGATGGCGTTCTCGTAGGGAGACGGGAGCGGTTCCATAGTGGTGTATTGATATGGTGAATATGTGGACTCGTGTGCGCCACCTCAAAAGAGTTACATTGCAGTCGTAGTTTAGGATAGCCACCGAGTCAAAGCTGGCTTGCTGCAGTTAAACCCCACCATCCCCTTTGTTGATAATGATGCATATGTAGTTAGTTCTGATGTAAGTCTTGCTGGGTACATTTGTACTCACGTTTGCCTATTTTATGTTTTTGCAGAGAGACTTCAGTCTCACTATTAGTTCCGCTTGGACTTCGACGTTTAGCTTGTTACCTCAGCTACGATCTTGTGCCCTCGGCAGGATCTGGTAGATAGTCAGGCTTCTCAGCCTTTTTCATTTATAGATGTCTGTACTCAGACATGATAGCTTCCGCTTGTGCTTTGACTTGTATGCTCTGATTGTTGGGTCATGAGACCCATGTTTGTAATATCTCGCTCCTCGGAGCCTAATGAATAAACTACTTGAGTCGTAGAGTCATGTTGTGATGCCATGTTGTATTGCACATATCGAGCATATTGTGTGTATGTTATTGAAATGCTTGGTATGTGTGGGATCTGACTATCTAGTTGTTTATCTTTAGTAGCCTCTCTTACCGGGAAATGTCTCCTAGTGTTTCCACCGAGCCATGGTAGCTTGCTACTGCTCCGGAACACTTAGGCTGGCCGGCATGTGTCCTTCTTCGTTCCTGTGTCTGTCCCTTCGGGGAAATGTCACGCGATGAATACCGGAGTCCTGTTAGCCCGCTACAGCCCGGTTCACCGGAGTCCTGCTAGCCCAGTGCTACAGCCTGGATTCACTCGCTGATGACCGACACGTTCGATGCTGGGTCATGGATGCCTGTCCCTGTAAGTTTGTGCCACTTTGGGTTTACGACTAGCCATGTCAGCCCGGGCTCCTTATCATATGGATGCTAGCGACACTGTCATATACATGTGCCAAAAGGCGCAAACGGTCCCGGGCAAAGGTAAGGCGACACCCGTGGGAATACCGTGCGTGAGGCCGCAAAGTGATATGAGGTGTTACATGCTAGATCGATGTGGCATTGAGTCGGGGTCCTGACACCCTCCACGGGGTCGTCCTGTTCATCCAGCCCTCCACGGGGTCCTGTTCATCCAGCCCCAACCGGCTCGATCGATTGGGGTCCTATTCATCCAGAGGCAACACCATGGAGTCCTGCTCATCCACCCCCATCGGGAACTGTTCATCCAAACCCCCCTAGCAACACTCACTATTAATCCAGAGGAAGGATCGATCGACTTCAGTTAGCAGTAGTAGCAAAGCAATTGCTCGGTTGGGTTCAGTTAATAGCCATTGATCGATCGCTCGGGTTCAGTAACGCGTAGCCTGCAGTGCAATCGCTCGGTTCAGTAGGCGAACGCCTTGCTCGGTTTCAGTTAGAGCCCAGCGCCTCGCACCCACGCGTGTGCGTGTACAAGAGAAACGCGCAAACCTCAGTGCATCGCTTGGCCCCGACCACCCACCGGAACCGGGAACACCCCGATATTTTATTCGCCCTCGATTCTACCACGGTTTTTTCTGACATGGACGTCCCAAAGAATATCATTCAGCTACATCTCCAGCCGGCCCAGGACGAAAAGCCCATTTTCTTTCATGATTTTTTGTCATAGAAGTAGGAGCCCACCACATCTATAATGATACCGGGTTTTGTCACAATTATCTTCATAGAAGTGTCATAAGTATGATAGAATTTATTTTTTCATTCGGCCCAAAATGTCACGGATGTGTCTTTTTTGTGTAGTGATGGCACTCTCATTGTCACAGTAGAGAGGCACATTATTCATGATGATGCCCTAGTACTTGAGGGTTTGCTTCATCCACAACAATTGAGCACAACAAGAACCAGCAGGAATGTACTCAGCTTCAGTAGTAGACAGTGATACGTAGTTCTGTTTCTTCGAGGACCAACAGACCAAGGATCGTCCAAGGCAATGGCATGTGCCTGATGTTGACTTGCGGTCCACACGATCACCAGCATAGTCAGAGTTTGAATATCCAATGAGACCAAAAGCTGAGCCCTTCGGATACCATAATCCAAGTGTTGGTGTGTGAGCTAGATATCGAAGAATATGCTTCATAGCCTTATGGTGTGATTCCTTCGGTGTAGCTTGAAATCAGACACACATGCAAACACTAAGCATAATATCTGGCCTAGATGCACATAAGTACAATAAAGAACCAATCATGGAGCGGTATACCTTTTGATCGAAGTCAATACCATTTTCATCAGTGCATAGATGGCCGTTTGTGGGCATAGGGATTTTGACTCCTTTGCAATCTTGCATGCCAAATTTCCTTAGTACATCCTTGAGGTATTTCTCCTGAGATATGAATATGCCATTTCGCTGTTGACGAATCCGAAGACCTAAGAAGAATTTCAATTCTCCCGTCATAGACATTTGATATTCTTCACTCATTATATAGGCAAATTCATCACTGTAACGTTGGTCAGTACAGCCGAAAATGATATCATCAACATATATTCGCCACACAAACAATTCACCATCATAAGATTTAGTGAAAATAGTTGGGTCAAGTGAACCGGGTTTGAAGACCTTCTTCATGAGGAATTCCTTCAAAGTATCATACCACGCCCGAGGGGCCTTATTGAGTCTGAATACTTTGTTAGGATGCTTTGAATCTTCAAAACCTGGGGGTTGAGCAATATATACTTATTCCTCAAGCTTACCATTGAGGAATGCACTTTTCACATCCATTTGATATAAGATGATAGCATGATGGTTCGCATAAGCAAGTAATATGCGAATAGCCTCAAATCTACCAGCAGGTGCAAAAGTTCCATCGAAATCAATTCCTTCAACCTGTGTGTAGCCTTGAGCTACAAGCCGTGCCTTATTCCTCACCACAAGGCCATTTTCATCTTTCTTGTTGCGATAGATCCACTTTGTGCCAATGATATTGTGCTTGCGAGGATCTGGACGTTTGACCAGTTCCTAGACGTTGTTGAGCTGAAATTGATGTAATTCCTGTTGCATAGCTTGAATCCACTCAGGATCCGTAAATGCTTCATCTACCTTAGTGGGCTCCGTGATAGAGACGAAAGCAAAGTGCCCACAAAAGTTAGATAAATGTGAAGCTCTTGAGCGTGTGAGAGGACCTAGAATGTTGATGTCGCTGATGAATTTCTCAATCTTCACTTCATTTGCAACACGAGGATGAGTTGGTTGTCATTGAGGAATTTGATTAGCATTTTCTTCATCATCATTTTCCTCAGGTGCATCAGCATGACATTCTTCATGTTCTAGAATGACTTCTTTAGCAGATTCGTCGTTAGGAATGACATCCTCAGTAGCCTTGAACTTGATGGATTCCTCAGGAGGTATTTCATCTGTCACAGGAGGTAGGTGCTCTCTTTGCGAGCCATTAGGTTCATCGAACCGCACATCTATAGTTTCAACAACCTTGTGGTGATAGGTGTTGAAGACTCTGTAGGTGTGTGAGTTCTTAGCATAACCGAGCATAAAACCTTCATGTGCTTTCGGTGCAAATTTAGAACTGTGATGAGGATCTCTAATCCAGCATTTAGCACCGAAGACTTTGAAATAACTCACATTGGGTTTCTTGTCAGTGAGGAGTTCGTATGCAGTCTTCTTGAAGAATTTGTGAAGATATACCATGTTGATGATGTGGCACATAGTATCAATTGCCCGAGGCCAGAAGCGAGTAGGCGTCTTGTACTCATCAAGCATAGTGCGAGCCATCTCAACAAGCATCATATTCTTGCGCTCCACGACGCCATTTTGCTATGGAGTAAAAGGAGCAGATAACTCATGAGTGATACCAAGTTCATCAAGATAGTCATCAAGACCAGTGTTCTTGAACTCAGTTCCATTGTCTAGCTTAACCAACTAGCTCAGGGATATCCAACACCGATTCTTGGAGAGAAGGTGGTTCACAAGAAACCAACTTGATCACGAGCTCAACATAACAGTCAGGGGACAGCCTGGCAATACTTCCGGGAAGATATTCGGAAAATCACGAACCACCGATATGTTACTAAGCTCGAGAACAATCTTGCTTTTCAGGGCAAGACGATATAATCAAATGAGCGAGGACTTGACAGCATCTAACTCATCAATCGAAATGTGCACCAGGAAGATGAACAAGGTAGCACGATTAGTCTTAGAAGGATGATTCAAAAATCAACACGCTAAGAATGAGGTTATCGTCCATTTAACTACCAAGCAATGGAGTTGCTAGCAGTATTGATTTCACACACCACGATTCACTTGTCGGCATTCCGGTTACAATAACACAGGAACCGAGGAATGAACAATGATGGCAAGAAGTATCACTGTACCAAGAGTTCATAGGATGGTGTGCAATTCCTATAACAATCCCGATATAAAGATGGTAATACTCCAAGGTAGAACAGAGCAAAAGCTGGATTAGCAATTTGATCTACGGAGCACAACTTCTTTGACCCAATCCTGGATATGGAAGAGGTACTGGAGTTTGTTTCTCCTAGTCATTCCGTGATAGAATGGCTTGACGGACCACAAGAGTAATAGGCATCGATAAACGAACGCACACATACTCTTGACTATCAATTGATAGACGAAGGTCAGTAGACAACTAAAGAGGGACAACTCAAAGGAACATATGATTTTCTGAGTTGTGGATGCATAGATTAGTTTGTCGAACTAGGTTCAACATAATTCTTCCGGATAACCCATGCAGAAAGGTTGAGCTGGCAGAGTCACAATATAGCATGGAGAACTCATCAAGAGCACTCTTGTTGTCATCTTTTGGTTCAGAAGAACTCCTGCCAAGAATGGTTCATGGTAATTGGAAAAAGGATGTATCATGAACCTCGAGGATTATCGCAAAGGTTACTAATATCCTAAAGGAACTAGCAAACACTATCAACATGAAGTAAGTAGAGTGAATCTCGGGTTCATGAACCCAGGAATAGAATACCTACTCCTATGTAGCATCACGAGATGCTTTCGAGAATAATGGCCAGAATCTTCACACTAGGAACGCAAAACGTGGCTAGATTACCAGGTGATACTCTAGACATCTAGGATCATAATCATAGCTCCAACATATACGTTGAGGCAATAGAGTACATCAACTCACCGTTTCGTGTGGTTAACCTGGCCAGGAAAGACATCGAAACCGAGGGAAGGAATTTGCAATTGCATCAGATTATTTAGAGACCTGGGATGACTCGGACAGTATAACGGCTGTAAATGCTCAGAAAAGATTTGAGACATTCACAAAAATGGTGGCATAACCACTCAGAAGCACAATATCAAGGTTTCGAGATCAATAATTAACATACAGAGGTAGAAACTGAACTGAGGCTTAATCCAAAAATCTTATAAGTCTACGGATTAGTAACACGTGATCCTGATAGAAAGAAGAGATAGCCTAGTTCTTAATCCCCGTAGGAAAGATAAGATGACTCATATCAGAAGGGCATGAGGTATAAGGAGTAAAAAGAGCCTTACGTTCCATCCCACAATCAATTCCCCTACATATAGCTAAAGCATTTCTAGACTCAACTTCGACCAGTTTGGCTTGGTAATCCTACAGGCAGTCAAGCTCTGATACCAACGCTGTCAGGACCCTGACTCGATGCCACATAGGTTTAGCATGTAACACCTCATATCACTTTGCGGCCTCACGCACGGTATTCCCACGGGTGTCGCCTTACCTTTGCCCGGGACCGTTTGCGCCTTTTGGCACACGTATATGATAGTGTCGCTAGCACCCATATGATAAGGAGCCCGGGCTGACATGGCTAGTCGTAAACCCAAAGTGGCACAGACTTACAGGGACAGGCATCCATGACCCAGCATCGAACGTGTCGGTCATCAGCAAGTGGGTCCGGGCTGTAGCACTGGGCTAGCAGGACTCCGGTAAACCGGGCTGTAGCGGGCTAACAGGCCTCCGATACTCAATGCGTGACATTTCCCCGAAGGGACAGACACAGGAACGAAGAAGGACACATGCCGGCCAGCCTAAGTGTTTCGGAGCAGTACCAAGCTACCATGGCTCGGTGGAAACACTAGGAGACATTTCCCGGTAAGAGAGGCTACTAAGGATAAACAACTAGATAGTCAGATCCCACACATACCAAGCATTTCAATCATACACACAATATGCTCGATATGTGCAAATACAACAAGGCATCACAACATGACTCTACGACACAAGTAAATATTCAATAGGCTCCGAGGAGCGAGATATTACAAACATGGGTCTTATGACCCAACAATCAGAGCATACAAGTCAAAGCACATGCGGAAGCTTAACATGTCTGAGTACAGACATCTATAAATGAAAAACGCTGAGAAGCCTGACTATCTACCTATCCTGCCGAGGCACAAGATCGTAGCTGAGGTAACAAGCTAAACGTCGAAGTCCACGCGGAACTACTAGCGAGACCGAAGTCTCTCTGCAAAAACATAAAATAGGCAAACGTGAGTACAAATGTACCCAGCAAGACTTACATCAGAACTATCTACATATGCATCATTATCAACAAAGGGGATGGTGGAGTTTAACTGCAGCAAGCCAGCTTTGACGCGGTGGCTATCCTGATCTACTATTGCAAATAACTCTTTTGAGGTGGCGCACACGAGTCCACATATTCACCATATCAATACACCACTATGGATCCACTCCCGTCTCCCTACGAGAATGCCATCCATAGCACTCACGCTTATCTTGCGTATTTTAGAGTATCCACTTTCACTTGTCTATGAACTGATATAAGCAACCCAGAAGTCCTTTTCTGCGGACACGGCTATTCGAATAGATGATGTTAACCCTGCAGGGGTGTACTTCTTCACACACGCTCTCACCACTTACCGCCGTTTACACGACATGTACTCGGCAACCTTCAAGCGGAAGCCCAACGTGGGTGTTGGCCACGGCCTACCTAAACACTCAAGTCTCTAGTCCAGGTTTATCGCCTATTCGGGTTCCATCCATGAGGAGATCCGGCCGGAGATTCGCTCACAGCCCCAAACGATGTGAACAGGGTTCCCGAGACACCAAACGGGCGCCCGGTACACCGTGCCACGTGCCTACCGCATCACAGCCCATCCCTACGGTCAGCGCTGCACACGGCCTCCAGCATACTACAAACACCAGAAACTACTTGCAACTCCTGGACAGAGGACAAGGGTGATTAAGAAGCCGAGAGGGTCCATTGGTTTCGGGCCCAATGCGTGGTAGTAGCTGAATCATGGATCACAAACACAGAACTCAGTTCCTGAGGATGGCTGCAATGAGACAACCCACCATGTACTCCTACATGGCCTCTCACCGCTACCTTTACCAAATCGTGTTCACACGCTTAGCTCACACACCGTAGGACATGTTCACACACCTCTGATTCATCCCGGATGAATCAGACCTGACTCAACTCTAAGCAGTAGCAGGCATGACAAACAAGCATGAATGAGTAGGCACATTAGGGCTCAAACAACTCCTACTCATGCTAGTGGGTTTCATCTAATTACTGTGGAATGACAAGTCATGCAGAGGATAAAGGGGTTCAACTACCGCAGCAAGTAACAGATGAATCGATGTTGTCCTAATGCAGTAAAAGAGAGCAGGAGCGAGAGAGTGGGATTTTATCGGAATGAACAAGGGGGTTTTGCTTGCTTGGCACTTCTGAAGATAACATTGAGTCTTCATCAGTGTCAACGATCACATCATCGGTATCACGTCTATCGAGAGGGGACAAATACCGGCAACACAGAAGGGAACACAATCAATGCAATGCACAATATGATGCATGATCATGACATGGCAAAATGAATGTGTTTTGGGCTAATGCAACTAGCAACAGATTAAATGAAGTTGGTTTGAATACAAGATTCAAATTCAAACTCCATATGTGATTATTCAAATGCCATTTAATTGATTTGTGCTATACAGCAGCTATAAGTTGTTCTAACATGCATGAAAATGGTACAGATGGATTCCTTGAATTTTTTTGATAATTTTTCATATATAATTTATTTAATTTGGAGTTACGGTTAATTTTCTATGATTTATTGAAGTTTTAGCTATTTTCTGAAATTCCTGAAATAATAATAAATCTAGAAATGATTTATGGCGTCAGCACCACGTCACGGTGACGTCAGCAGGGTCAACTGGGCGCCCCAGGTCAAACCTGACGTGTGGGGGCCACACGTCAGTGACACAGGAGCTAATCCCGGTCAAACCCAGCACTGACTGGGGTTTGACCAGGGGTGGGCCTACTGTCAGTGGCTGTAGGTGGTTTAGTTAGTTGGATTAGCTCCTAATGACAGAGCCACGTCAGCTAGTGACGCCGGCGACCACGGCGACAGCGAGACCTCGCCGGAGTTGCTCGGGGCGGCGCTACAGGGCACCGTTTTGCTCGGGGTTTGCGGCTATAGCGAGCTGGAAGACTCGCGCATCCAGTGGTGGTGGCGGCAGCAGCTGCGGTGGTCGGAATCGACGGCAGCGACCAAATCGGCGGCGGCCGGAGCTCGGGCATCGCCTAAGACGATGCTATGGTGCAGCTACGGACGAACCGATGGGAGTTTTCGGCTCCTGGGAACATCTCGAGCCCGAGGGCGTGCTCAGACGCGAGCTAAGACATCTGTGGCCACGGCGGTGCCATGGCCGGCGGCGAGGAGCGCTCGGCAAGGTGGTTAGGCGGTTAGGGGAGGCAATCAAGCATGGGGTTAGAGGGAAAAGGGTTGTGGCCTCACAGCGGTTGCAGGGGCCGTAGAAGTGGGCTCGGGGAAGCGATGATGGTGGCGAATCGACGGCGAAGATCCTCGGCGGCCGGAGATGGGGAAGACGGCGTGGGCGGCGATGCAGGGCGTCCGGCAGGGCATGGGTTGGTGGAGAGGAAGAGCGGGTCGAGGCGGAGCCTCTGGGCGCAACGACGAGGCGAGGCAGTGGCTGTGGCCACGGCGACGCTCGTCAGCAGCGGTGGCTCCGTTCGGGTGAGAGCGAGAGAGAGCAGAGGAGAGGATGGGGACGAGAGAGTGAGCGACGGTTCCAGGAGGGGTGCGTGGCGTCGCTAGAGGCTCGGGGAGGAAGCAGGAGGTGGCCAGGGAAGCAGGAGGTGGCCGAGGCAGTGTCGGCGCCCGTCGGCCACGCGCGCTGCCTACTGGCGCGGGGAAGACGACAGGAGGGGAGCCCCTGGTGGGCTGGGCCGGCTGGAGGAGCTGGGCCAGGTGGGCTGAGGTGAGCGCCAGGTAGTCCTCTGCTCTTTCTATTTTTGTTTTTATTTATCTATTTTGTTCCGTGTTGTTTTAGTTTAGTAATATACTAAACCATTTTATAAAATCCTGAAAATAGTTATGTGGCTAGAACTAAAATATACCAAACCACATAAAATGTTCCAGTAATTATTGGACATATATTATTTATATATCAAATATATATCCAATGCAAATAGCTATTTATTTAATTCAAAGGCCCAAAATAATTAACTCTGAGATACCAAAAATATTGTTTTGAGTTTTTCCTCTTTGCAATATTTTCAGAGACTAAGAGGAACATTTTCTTGGACTTCTTTGAGGAGATTTTAATGTTGATCATTTTTAGAAGGTTTCTGAGGCTTTGAAAATTCCTCAATTCAAATTTCATTTGAATTAAAACATGATGCTCACATGAGGTCTAGCCTAGTGCATAACAGGACCAGGGATGTGACAGCATGTGCCAAAGAGGACCCAAGTAAATTGCCTAACAGGAGTTGTGCAGGAGGAAGTACCAGTGGTAAGGGATTTCCCTGATGTATTTCCAGAAGAGTTGCTAATATTAGCAATCAAACCAATATCAAATACCTAGGCTCTACTTCAAGCACTAGTAAGGTACACATCAATAACATGTATATATCAAATATACCTTCCTTGACATTGCCAGCCTTCGTTTCTGCCAAGTACTTGGGGCAGTCCCGCTTCTAGTGACCATTCCCCTTGCAATTGAAGCACTCAGTCTTAGGTTTGGGTCTAGCCTTAGGTTTCTTCATGGGAGTAGCAACTTGCTTGCCGTTCTTCTTGAACTTCCCTTTCCTTGTGTCGTGGGTTGACACGATCACCTATGGAGCCAAGGGCTCCTTTGTGGTTTGGCAAGGGGGAGATCACATTGCACAAAGAGCGGAAGGCATGGGGGCAGCACGACAATGATGACATTGGAGATTTTTACCCATGGTCGGGGCGCCATGAGGCGTTAAACCCTACTCCTGCTTTTGGTGGATTGAGTTGGGAGGAAACAACGGCACACAACGCTCGAGCCCGGCAAGGTCGCCTCTGGGGAGGAGCAGCTACGCGCGTATAAGTGTGAGAGGTCTGAATCCTTCTCTAGGTTACCTAGGGCCTCCTTTTATAGATCAAGGGGTAACCATAGTGGCAAAATAGTCTTTATCTAATGATTAGATAGCTAACAGTGCTATCATACCTAACTCTGGCAGTTAAGACAAAGTGCATTAAATGCACTGCTAGGTGTCACACTGAGGATGCAGCCCGGCAAGCCTGCCGTACCGCTTAATTGTCTTCTACTTGTCTGCTTGACATGCCTCTGGACGGGTGTCATGTGGGGCTAATCTGTCTTCCAATGGGCCGCCACATGCTTTGTGGAAGCTACTTAATCACTTGGGGGCTCAACACCACATTGATAAGCGATTTGCGTCGCCGTGAGGTGGAGCGATGGAGTGGTGGTGCCTTGGCAGGGAGATTTACCCTTGGCGGGCCCGGCAAGCCTATCGATGGCAACTTGGACTTGTCCTTGGGGTGTCTTCGACCCGGCTAGGCTCTCCTGCCCACCAAGGGAGGCCTTCCCAAGGTGCTGCTCTGTAGTCTTGTTTGTATTGGTCTTCTTGATCCGCTCTTTGATCTCACAAAGAGTTTCTTCCCTGACCTTGGCCTTGTTTGGCTTTTATAGGTTAGTGTTGTGACAACATGCATGTGTATAAGTCTGGGCAACAAACGTGAACGTTCATTGCACCGACAGGTGCCCCCGAGGTAGGCCCTAACAAATACACAGGCGAACACTTTGGCCCATCTGTGGTGGGATCCAAGTCTTCCTTGATATCTTCCTTACTTCTTCATTAACCTGTGATGGAATCAGTTTACGTTTTCCCCACATGTTGTGCGAGGCGACATGGGGAAATTTGTGCAATGACCAGTGGACTGCCCATGCCCCACGTTCACGGGGTGGTAACTACCATTTTACTCATCCCACTACCTCTGCCATTTCCGCCACGTACGCTACATGCATTGCACAGGGTTGGTGACGGGAGCACAGGGCGCGGGAATGAGTGCCATGGCAGAAAACTCAGCACTGTGGATAGGCGTAATAGGGTTGATTGGATTGGATTGGCAGAGTGGGGCGGTTGCCTCCTTGGTGGTGAGGAGCCAGGCCCTGGCCGTGCCCCCTATAAAAGGAGGCACGGGCGAGGGACTCATCCATTCATGCAGCTCCTCCTCCTTCTTCTTGCATCTTGCTTGTACCATGGTGAGGGGGAAGAAGATGTGGTAGAACTCCGGCGATGGTGACGAGGTACTCTTCCCGACAGCGCCTCCCTAGCCCAACTAGAGACGCAGGGGTACAATCCAGCGCACATGGTGGTGCTGCGGGGCACGGGCGTGGCCCTCGCGTCGCTCGGGGCTCAGCAGGGTGTGGTGGCGCTCTCGTCGTCCCTCCTTCGGTCACCCCGGCTCTGATGGAAGGCCATGTAGGCGACCAACCGCTGGAGTTTATCCTCAAGCTGCATGGGCCGCCGTGCAGCCGCCTTCGACTCCCATCAATTTTGAAAGGGTGATCGAGGAAGAACATCCACCGGGATTGAAGCTGCACATGAGGGGCTGCTGTAATGGCAGCATGCGGGTGGACGTGGAGTTCCCTATACATCATGTCATGCTTCTCTGAAGTGGCTGGAAAATCTTTGCTCGTGCCCACAGCTTGGCGGCGAGGCACGTCCTCCATTTTAAGTTAATGGATGCCAACTTGCTCTCCATCAAGGTCTTCAGGCAATCGGGTCCGCGCTTTGGGTGTTGCGCGCAGAGCTCGACCGATGACGAAAGCTACTCCTCGAGCGAGAGCGACTGATGCGGCTTGAACTACATCGGTATTTCAACAAAGAGGACAGGATGATGCAGCACAACTATGGTAGGTATTTCCCTCTGTGATGAGATCAAGGTTATCGAACCAGTAGGAGAACGACGCAACACCACGTAAATAGCTCCTGCACACAAAGGAAAAATACTTGCAACCCGACGTAAGAGAGGGGTTGTCAATCCCTCACGGGTAAAAGATAGGTAAAATTGAAATAGATTGGATGAATAGCTCTCACCCGAACGCGAGATAAAATAAATAAATAAAAATTTCAGCAAGGTATTTTTGGGTTTTTGGATTAATAGATTTGAAAATAAAAGCTAATAAAAATAGATCGCAAAGGCAAATATAATAAAGAAGAGACCCGGGGTCGAAGGTTTCACTAGTGGCTTCTCTTGAGCAAAATAGCAACGATGGGTAAACAAATTACTGTTGGGCAATTGATAGAACTTCAAATAATCATGATGATATCCAAGCAATGATCATTATATAGGCATCACGTCCAAGATTAGTAGACCGACTCCTGCCAGTATCTACTACTATTACTCCAAACATCGACCGCTATCCAGCATGCATCTGGTGTATTAAGTTCATGGAGAAATGGAGTAATGCAATAACAATGATGACATGAGGTAGACAAGATCTATTTATGTAGAAATAGACCCCTTCTTGTTATCCTTAATAGCAATGATACATATGTGTTGTTTCCCCTTCTGTCACTGGGATCAAGCATCGTAAGATCGAACCCATCACAAAGCACCTCTTCCCACGGCAAGAAAAATCGATCTAGTTGGCCTAATTAAACCAAATATTCGAAGAAGAAATACTAGGAAATTAGTAACCATGCATATAAAAGATCAAAAGACTCAAATAACTTCCATGGATGAAAACATAGATCTGACCATAAACTCAAAGTTTATCGAATCCCAACAAACAAACCGCAAAAAGAGTTACATCAAATAGATCTCCAAGAGACCATTGTATTGAGAATCAAGAGAGTGAGAGAGAGAGAGGAACCATCTAGCTACTAACTACGGACCGAAGGTCTACAAAAGACTACTCGCGCATCATCGAAGAGGCACCAATGAGGATGATGAACCCTCCATGATGGTTTCTACATTGGATGTGTGGTTTCTGGAACTTGCGGCGGCTGGAACTCATTTTCGTCGACTCCCCTAGGGTTTCTGGAATATTGGGGTATTTATAGAGCAAAGAGGTGGTGCGGGAGGCACTGAGGTGGGCACAACCCTCCCAAGCACGCCCTCGTAAGTTGTGCCCCCCTCAGGGCACCCCCCAAGTGCCTCTCTGGCCCATTGGGTGTCTTCTGGTCCATAAAAATTTCATAAAAAGTTTTGCTGCCTTTGGACTCCGTTTAATATTGATTTCCTGCGGTGTAAAAAACAAGCAAAAAACAGCAACTGGCACTTCTCACTATGTCAATAGGTTAGTCCCAAAAACATCCAAGAATGATAATATAATAGCATGGAACAAACAAAAATTATAGATTCGTTGGAGACGTATCAGCATCCCCAAGCTTAATTCCTGCTCGTCCTCGAGTAGGCAAATGATAAAAACAAATTTTTTGATGTAGAATGTTGCCTAACATGTTCATCACATATTCTTTCTTTTATAGCATGTACAATTGGACTTTTATATGGTTCAAAGCAATATTCTAGTTCTGACATGAGGACTTTAATACTCAAGCATATCAACAAGCAACCATGTCTTTCAAAATATCAATGCTAAAGCAAGTTATCCCTAGCCCATTATGCTTAATCATTGATCCGTTCATGAAACACACTTCTCTAGATATTAGCTACACCCAGTGCTCAAGTACAATCATAGTGCCCCTTAGTTCATGCTTTACAAGAGAAGATGGAGACTCAAATAAAAATAAAAATTTCATAAAGTAAATAGAAAGGCCCTTCACGGAGGGAAGTAGGAATTTGTAGATGTGCCAGAGCTCAAAGTGAAAAAGATAAAGATAAAACATTTTGGCTGGCATGCTTTTCCTGTCAACGAAAATGATCGAGTAGTTCCCAATACTTTCCATGCTAGATATACCAGAGGCGGTTCCCAAACAGAAAATAAAGTTTATTCCTTTTTCCACCATACTTTCACTTTACATGGATAACCGTATCCACGGGTGCCTTCCATACCAACACTTTCCAAGGAATTTATTATTTGACAACATAAAGTAAATTCATTTTTCATTTCAGGACTGGGCATCCCTAATACCTTTGTCGTACTCTCGTGCAATGACAAGTGAATAAACACTCATCTTGAGAGTAACATCATCTAGCATGGAAATATATCAGCCACCCCTTACCGTTTCATGAGCGGTACGAGCACACAAAAGAGAAATTTATTTGAAAATTAGAGATGGCACATACAATTTTTCTTAGAACGGCAAAAGAATACCGCATATAGGTAGGTATAGTGGACTCATGCGGCAAAACTGGTTTAAAGGATTTTCGATGCACAAGTAGTGATCATACTTAATGCAAAATGATGGCTAGCAAAAGATTGAGAAGCAACCAACCAAAAAACAAAAAAAATATCATAATCGAGCATTAAGCATAACTAACACCGAATAATGCACCACAAGTAGGATGTAATTTCATGCATAACTATTGACTTTCGTGCTTGCATAGGGAATCACAAACCTTAACACCAATTTTCTTACGAAAGCATAATTACTCATCAACATGACTCACATATTACATCAACATATCGCAAAACTGTTACAACGAATAAAGTTTATTGTGTCCAATGATCTTCATGAAAGTTTTTATTATATCCTCCTTGGATATCTGTCACTATGGGACTAGTTTCATATGTTGCTTTTGATAAGCTCAAACAAATATAAGTGAAGAACATGAGCATAAAAAATTCTTCTCTCAAAATAATTTAAGTGAAGTAAGAGAGAATTTCTTAGAAATTTTACTAAGTCTCAAATAAATCTAAGTGAAACATGAGAGCATTTCAAAAATACAAAAGCACACCATGCTCAAAAAGATATAAGTGAAGCACTAGAGCAATTCCATAGCTCAAAAGGATTTAAATGAAGCATAGAGAGCAATTCTAACAAGTGATGGCCTAATTTTGGCTCTCTCAAATAGGTGTGTCCAGCAAGGATTCATGACTAAAAATACAAAGAAAAACAAGCGAGGACTCATATCATACAAGACGCTCCAAGCAAAACTCCTAATATTTGACGAATAAAAATATAGTTTGAAGTAAAATACCGATGGTCGTTAGAAGTAGCATCCCCAAGCTTAGTTGCTTGATACTTCTTGAATATTATCTTGGGGTGCCTCGGGCATCCCCAAGCTTAGCCTTTTGGTAATCCTTGATCCTTCATTAATCGTAAACACACACAAAACGTGAAAACTTCAATCACACAAAAATCAACAAAACCTTCGTGAGATCTGTTAGTATAAGAAAGCAAATCACTACTATAAGTACTATTGCAAACCCCTTCATATTTTATTTTTGCATTATATACACTTTATTCCAACTTTTCTATGGCAAAAACTCTTCAAAGAAAACCATAGAATCATCAAAACAAGCACACAACGGAAAGAAAATAGAATCTGTCAAAAACTGATCAGTCTGTAGTAATCTAGGGATTTCGAATACTTTTGTAACTGCAAAAATTCTAAAAAATTAGGACAACGTGAGCAATTTGTTTACTAATCTTCTGCAAAAATAATCAATATTTTATCGCACATCTTTTAAGAAATAAAATTATTTTTTGGGTGCAAAAGTTTTTGTTTTCAGCAAGATCAAATCTACTATCATCCAACATGATCCCAAAGGCTTTACTTGGCACGAACACTAAACTAAACACAAAAACACAATCGTAATAGTAGCATAATTGTGCAAACACTCAAGAACGGAAGGAACAAGACAAAAATAAATTTTATTCATTGGGTTGCCTCCCAACAAGCGCTACTGTTTTATGCCCCTAGCTAGGCATGATGCAAAGATTCAAGTATTGTTATCTTTGGTCTTCAACTCTTCAATCAAGCACTTCAAATTTTTCAAGGAATTAGAATACAAATTTTCAATGAAAATATTCCTAGGAACATGTTTAAGGAACTCATTTTTGCACAAAGGATCTCTTATAGCTTCAACAAAATCCGGGTGAATACTAATCACCTTAAGATCTTCTTTACTACTATTGCTAGAAGTTGCACCCTTGTTCTTTGTAACTTGAGTAATCTTGCCAACTTTTATGGGAGTTTTTCAATAGTTTTACCGGAAGCAAAAGCCATACTTAGTTTACTAAAGATTTCTTCCAGTTTATCAATCCGAGACGGGCTTTCTTCAATTCTTTCATGAATTACGGTCCCCTTTTCTTTAAACAACTTAAAAACTTCTCCCGCTTTTGATCCAATTTCAGTAGGAAAATTAGACATCTTTTTATCCATGTTTTTAATATGTTGTTCGGTAAGGATTTTCTTTTCAATAGCATCTAGTCTTTCCATAACATGCTCAAGAGTCAAAGTTGTTTCATTAACCATAAGCGGTGGTGAACATAATAAATTTTCCGTAGCATTAAAAGCATCCTGAGAGGGACACATCGAGAAATTTCTACCGGTAATCGTATCAAGGATGAATCTATACCAAGTGGTGATGCCCACATAAAAACAGGGCAGAAGAACAACGGTAGATTTCTTACGGATAGATCTATAATGAGCATTGCAAATCCTATACCAAGCATCCTTTAAATTCTCCCTCCCCTTTCTTTAAAGTTAAGAACCTCGTTCTCGGGAGTGCACACAATAGAGGAAGAACTATCTATAATGACAAGAAGTGGCAAAAAAGGTTTCGCACAGAAACAGATCAGACGAGAAAACGGCAAACGGAAAAGAGGGCGAATAAATAGGCAAATTTTTGTGAAGTTGGGGAGAGGAAAACGAGGGGCAAATGGCAAATAATATAAATTGCAAGGAGATGAGATATGTGATTAGGAACCTGGTAGATGTTAATGATATCTCCCCGGCAACGGCGCCAGAAATTCCTTTTGATGCGGCTTGAACTAGCCAGTATTTCCCCAAAGAGGAAGGGATGATGCAGCATAGCTACAGTAGGTATTTCCCTCAGTGATGAGTCCAAGGTTGTCAAACCAGTAGGAGAACCACGCAACACCATGTAAACAGCTCCTATACACAAAGAACAAATACTTGCAACCCGATGTGAGAGGGGTTGTCAGTCCCTCACGGGTTAAAAGATAGGTAAAATTGTAGTAGATTGGATAAATAGATCTCGTGGGAACACGAGATAAAATAAATAAATGAAAATTGCAGCAAGGTATGGGGCTTTCAATTAATAGATCTGAAAATAAAAGCAAATAAAAATAGATTGTGAAGACAAATATAATAAAGAAGAGACCCGGGGGCCGTAGGTTTCACTAGTGCCTTCTCTCGAGAAAAATAGCAACGGTGGGTAAACAAATTATTGTTGGTCAATTGATAGAACTTCAAATAATCATAACGATATCCAGGCAATTACCATTATATAGACATCACGTCCAACATCAGTAGATCGACTCCTGCCTGCATCTACTACTATTACTCCACACATCGACCGCTATCCAGCATGCATCTAGTGTATTAAGCTCATGGAGAAACAGAGTAATGCAATAAGAACGATGACATGATGTACACAAGATATATTTATGTAGAAATAGACCCCATCTATTTATCCTTAATAGCAATGATACATACGTGTTGTTTCCCCTTCTGTCCCTGGGATCAAGCACCGTAAGATCAAACCCATCACAAAGCACCTCTTCCCATGGCAAGAAAAATCGATCTAGTTGTCCTAACTAAACCAAAGATTCAAAGAAGAAATGCAAGGCTATAACTAATCATGCATATAAGAGAACAAAAGACTCAAATAACTTTCATGGATAAAAACATATATCTGATCATCAATTCAAAGTTCATCGGATCCCAACAAACACACGGCAAAAAGAGTTACATCAAATAGATCTCCAAGAGACCACTGTATTGAGAATCAAGAGAGAGAGAGAGGAAGCCATTTAGCTACTAACTATGGACCCGAAGGTCTACAAAATACTACTCACGCATCATCAGAGAGGCGCCAATGAGGATGATGAACCCCTCTATGATGGTGTCTAGATCGAATTTGTCGTTTTAGGAACTTGCGGCAGCTGGAATTGATTTTCGTCGACCCCCCTAGGGTTTTTATAATATTGGGTTATTTATAGAGCAAAGAGGCGGTGCAGGAGGCCACCGAGGTGGGCACAACCCACCTGGGCGCGCCTGGGAGCCCAGGCGCGCACTGGTGGGTTGTGCCCCCCTCGGGGTACCCCCTAGGTGCTTCTCCGGCCCATTGGGTGTCTTCTGGTGCATAAAAAATCCACAAAAAATTTCGCTGCCTTTGGACTCCGTTTGATATTGATTACCTGCGATGTAAAAAACAAGCAAAAAACAACAACTGGCACTTGGAACTATGTCAATAGATTAGTCCCCAAAAATGATATAAAATGATTGTAAAACATCCAAGAATGATAATATAACAGCATGGAACAATAAAAATTATAGATATGTTGGAGACATATCAGCGACGAACAGGACAATGATAGCGATGACGACGGGGCCGAGCGGGAGGATGACAGCTCGGATTCCAGGTGAGCCTCGGACGCACCATCACCATCAGCTAGGCACTGGCAGCACCACCATCTGCACCTAGGTTTTCTTCCCTGCAGAGCGATTTTCTGGGGAGTTGGGTGTGGATGTTCCGCCTCCTCCAGCTGGACCCCGGCAGGCTTCCTTGTGGACTCCAGCTTCGTCTTCCCTGCCGGTGTTCCTCCTGCCGCGTTCCGCTGGTCCTGGAGGTGGTGACTAGGGCATCACCTAGCCGCTCTCTCCGTCCATCATCTTCGTCCGCACTCTCCCGATCTTGTCAGGCTGCATCCTGCGGGCGCTGACGGGGTCAGGCTAGGCTTCTGCCCAGGCACTCCTTTTGCCCTCTTCACCTCCCACTATAGGTCCTAGGAGGAGAGGGACAAGATAGGCATTAAGGGGCACTTATCTTTTTTCAATCCAAAAGCTGTAGGCACTTGGCAAACTTTAGTCTTAATTATGTAATCTTTTCTATCCATATTTGTACCCCATGAGAATTGTACTTGTTTTTCCTGCGCGTTAATGAAAAATATAAGCTTGCCGGCACTTGTGCATGTGTCATATCCATGCAAAGGAATAACTCCTTTATACTCTAAAGTAAACAAGATATCCCATCAAGGCACCTTGCTAGTCTCTTCCATCGCCTGCCGCAAGACTCTGCTTGGCGGGCTAGGAGCATGGATGAGAACTGGCCCCTAGCCAACTCATGTTCCCAAATGCAGCTGCAACTAGCGTTACCAAGGTAACCTTTGAATCAACGGAATGGGAGCACAAATGTCGGAGAGTGACATGGTTTCTGTACACACAAGTTTTTCTCACAGTGGTATAATATGAATTTCAAAGAAGAACTTATCTGCCTTATGTCGCTGGAGGCCAATATGCGAGCTCGTTCTCACTCCTTTCCTTCGGGAAGCTTTATCTGCGGTAGGAGCCCTGTTGTTAGTTTAGGGGAAAGAAACAGTAGCATACGACCTTATCCATATGAGCTAATGAATATAGCAAAATCATACTTAAATAAACATGCATGCCAGTTCTTGATGCCAGCGCTTCATTTTATTATCTGTGCTGAGGGTATGTGTTTGGCTTTGTACAAAGGGTTACATGCGCATCGGCAAGGCTTGTACACAAGGTGGTTGCCGGGGCTGAGCCTAGTAACCTCGCCTTACGGGTAGAATTTGCGAATATGCTCAATATTCCATGAGTTTTGCACCTTAATGCCATCTTCGGTCTCCAGATGGACTGCACCAGGTCTGGTGACTTGTACTACTCGATAAGGGCCTTCCCACTTCAGCGTCAACTTTTTGGAACCCATGGCGGAAAGAACATGCCAAATGACAAGGTAGCCTTCCTCATGGCACAGGGCATGAATTCTGCGGCTATGATAGTGGCACAAGGCTTGCTGGTACCGTGCAGCACACACATCAGCCCGGAGATGATCCTCCTCGAGCAGCACGGCCTCGTCATGCCAGAGCTTCTCTTTCTCTACTTCATTGTAGGAAAGTACTCGAGGTGACCCGTAGATGAGTTCCGTGGCGAGTACTACTTCTGTCCCATACACTAGGGAGAAAAGAGTCTGGGTGGTGGCTCGATTCGGTGTCATACGGAGGGACCAATGAACCATCGGCAGCTCGTCGATCCAGCCTCTGATGCACTTCTGCAGCCTACCAAAAGTTATTGTCCTGAGTCCATGCAGCACTTCAGCATTCATCCTCTCAGCATGACCATTACTCTGGGGATGAGCAACGGAAGCAAAGGAGACCTTGCTTTCAATGCTTTGGATGTACTGCATGAAGGTGTGGCTCGTGAATTGGATGCCGTTCTCAGTGATTATCCTAGCGGTCACTCCAAATCAGAACACCAATCCTTTCATGAACTTGATAGCTGACTATGCGGTCACCTTCCTGAAGGAAATATGCCCTAGAGGGAATAATAAAGTTGTTATTATATATTTACTTATTCATGATAAAGGTTTATTATTCATGCTAGAATTGTATTGATCGGAAACATAAATACATGTGTGAATACATAAACAAACACTGTGTCCCTAGTGAGCCTCTACTGGACTACCTCATTGATCAAAGATGGTTAAGGTGTCCTAACCATTGACATGAGTTGTCAATTGATAACGGGATCACATCATTAGGAGAATGATGTCATGGACAAGAACCATCCGTTAGCTTAGCATTATGATCGTTCATTTTTATTGATATTGATTTCTTCATGTCAAATACATATTCCTTCAACTATGAGATTATGCAACTCTCGGATACCGGAGGAATGCTTGTGTGCTATCGAACATCACAATGTAAATTGGTGATTATAAAGATGCTCTACAAGGTATCACCGAAGGTGTTTGTTGAGTTACCATAGATCAAGATTAGGATTTGTCACTCTGAGTATCGTAGAGGTATCTCTGGGCCCTCTCTGTAGTACACATCATAAGCTTGCAAGCAAACGACTAAGGAGTTAGTAACGAGGTGATGTATTATGGAACGAGTAAAGAGACTTGCCGGTAACGAGATTGAACTAGGTATGAAGATACCGATGACAAAATCTCGGGCAAGTAACATAACGATGGATAAAGGGAATTACGTATGTTGTAATAACAGATCGAGCGATAAAGATATTTGTAGAATATGTAGGAGACAATATGGACATCTAGGTTCCGCTATTGGTTATTGACCGACAGGTGTCTCAGGCATGTCTACATAGTTCTTGAACCTGTAGGGTCTGCATGCTTAATGTTCGATGACGATATAGTATTATATGAGTTATGTGATTTGGTGACTGAAAGTTGTTCGGAGTCCCGGATGAGATCATGTATATGACGAGTAGTCTTGAAATGGTTGAGAGGTAAAGATTGATATATAGGACGATGGTATTCGGACACCAGAAGTGTTTCGGGGGTACCAGGTACTTATCTAGTTACCGAAAGGGGTTCCGGGCACCCCCAGCAAAAGATATGGGCCTTATGGGCCAAGAGGGGAAACGCACCAGCCACAAGGGGTTGGTGCACCCCCATATGGGGCGGCCTAAGGAGGAGAAAGAAAGGGGGAACGGAAAGGAAAGTCTGGATTAGCATTCCCACTTCCTTCCCTCTCCCCCCCTCTTTCCTTCCCCCTTAGGGATACATGGCAGGGGGCGCGGCCAGGGCAGGAGCCCTAGGGCCGGTCGGCCACGTATGTGGTGCACCAGGCTGCCTCTCCTCCCCCTCCCACCTATATATATGTGGAGGGAGGCGCCTAGCACATGCCAGACAATGGTTTAGCCGTGTGCGGCGCCCCCATCCACCGTTTACACCCCCGGTCATATTTCGTAGTGCTTAGGCGAAGCCTTGAGAGGATCACTACACCATCACCGTAACAATGTTGTCGTGCTGATGTAACTCATGTACTACCTCGACGTCTGGCTAGATCAAGAAGGCGAGAGACATAATCTAGTTGAACGTGTGTAGAACGCGGAGGTGTCGTCCATTGGGTACTTGATCGGTTGTAGCATGAAGAAGTTCGAATACATCAACCGCTTTGAGAAACGCTTTCTCTTACTGTCTATGAGGGTACATAGACACATTTTCCCCCTCATTGCTATGCATCTCCATGGATAGATGATTGCATGTGTGTAGAAATTTTTTGGTTTTCCATGCAACGATTCCCAACAGTGGTATCAGAGCCAGGCTTATGCGTAGATGATATGCACGAGTAGAACACAAAGAGTTGTGGGTGGTGTTAGTCATACTGCTTACCACCAACGTCTTATTTTGATTCGGCGGTATTGTGGGATGAAGCGGCCCAGACCAACCTTACATGTCCACGCACATGAGACCGGTTCCCCCGACTGACATGCAATTAGTTTTGCATAAAGGTGGCTGGCGGATGTCTATTTCTCCTACTTTAGTTGAATTGAATTTGACTACGGCTGGTCCTTGAAGAAGGTTAAAACAGCAAACTTGACGAATCACCATTGTAGTTTTTGCCGTAGGTAAGAACAGTTCTTGCTAGAAGCCCGTACCAACCACGTAAAAATTGCAACAACAAAGTAGAGGACATCTAACTTATTTTTGAAGGGTATGTTATGATGTGATATGGTCAAGACATGATGTGATATACGTTATTGTATGAGATGATCATGTTTTGTAAGTTATCGGCAACCGGCGAGAGCTTTATGGTTGTCTATTTATTGTATGAAATGCAAATGCCATGTAATTGCTTTACTTTATCATTATGCGTTAGCGATAGTTATAGAAGCAATAGTTGGCAAGATGACCATGATGCTACGATGGAGATCAAGGTGTCGAGCCGGTGATGATGGAGATCATGACGATGCTTCGGAGATGGAGATCAAAAGCACAAGATGATGATGGCCATATCATGCCACATATTTTGATTGTGTGTGATGTTTATCTTTTATGAATCTTATTTTGCTTAGTACGGTGGTAGCATTATAAAATTATCCCTTCACTAAATTTCAAGCAAAAAGTGTCTGCCCTGAGTATGCACCATTTCTACAGTTCATCGTGTTGAGACACCATGTGATGATCGGGTGTGATAGACTCTATGTTCACATACAACAGGTGCAAGACAGTTTTGCACATGGAGAATACTTGGGCTATACTTGACGAGCCTAGCATGTACAGACATGGCCTCGGAACATTGGAGACCAAAAGGTCGAACGTGAATCATATAGTAGATATGATCAACATAGAGATGTTCACCATTGATGACTACCCCATCTCACGTGATGATCAGACATGGGTTAGTTGATTTGGATCACGTATCACTTAGATGACTTGAGGGATGTTTATTTAAGTGGGAGTTCTTTTAGTAATTTGATTAATTGAACTTAATTTATCATGAACTTAGTCTTGATAGTTTTGCATATCTATGTTGTATCTCAATAGCTCACGATATAGCTCCTATATATTTTTGATATGTTCCTAGAGAAAACTAAGTTGAAAGATGATAGTAGCAATGATGCGGACTGGGTTCGTGATCTGAGGATTATCCTCATTGTTGCACAAAAGAATTATGTCCTTGATGCACCGCTAGCTGACAAACTTGTTGCAGGAGCAGATGCAGACATTATGAACGTTTTGGAAGCTCGATATGATGACCACTTGATAGTTTAGTGCATCATTATTTACGGCCTAGAACCGGGACTTCAAAAACGTTTTGAACGCCACGGAGCATATGAGATGTTCCAAGAGCTAAAAATTGGTATGTCGAGAGGTATGAGGCCTCTGATAAGTATTTTTCCTACAAGATGGAGGAGAATAGCTCAGCCAGTGGGATTGTACTCCGAATGTCTGGGTACTGCAATCGCTTGAATAAAGTGGGAGTTAATCTTCCAAATAAGATTGATAGAGTTCTCTAGTCACTATCACCAAGCTACTAGAACTTCGTCATGAACTATAATATGCAAGGGATGACAAAAATGATTCCCAAGATCTTCCGATGCTGAAATCGGCGAAAGTAGAAATCAAGAAAGAGCATCAAGTGTTGATGGTTAACAAGACCACTAGTTTGAAGAAAATGGGGGAGGGAAAGAAAGGGAACTTCAATAAGAATGGCAACAAGTTTTCGCTCCCATGAAGAAGCCCAAAGCTAGACCCAAGCCTGAAACTGAGTGCTTGTACCCCAAAGAAAATGGTCAACGGAAGCAGAACTGTCCCAAACATTTGGCGGATATGAAGTATGGCAAAGTGAACAAAATTATATTTGATATACATATTATTGGTGTGTACCTTACTAGTGTTTGTAGTAGCCCCTGGGTATTTGACACTGGTTCAGTTGCTAAGATTAGTAACTCGAAACGGGAGTTGCAGAATGAACATAGACTAGTTAAGGATGAGGTGACGATGTGTGTTTGAGGTAATTCCAAGGTTGATACGATGACCGTCGCACACTCCCTCTACCTTCTGGATTAGTGTTGAACCTAAATAAATGTTATTTGGTGTTTGCGTTGAGCATGAATATGATTAGATCATGTTTATTGCAATACGGTTATTCATTTAAATCAAAGAATAATTGTTGTTATGTTTACATAATAAAACCCTCTATGGTCATACACTCGTTGTATACGGTTTATTGAATATCGATCATAGTGATACACATATTCATAATATTAATGCCAAAAGATGCAAAGTTGATAATTATAGTGCAACATACTTGTGGCACTGCCATTTTGATCATATTGGTGTAAAGCGCATGAAGAAACTCCATGCTGATAGACTTTTGGAATCACTTGATTATGAATCATTTTATACTTGTGAACCATGCCTCATGGGCAACATGACTAAAACTCCATTCTCCGAAACAATGGAGCGAGCTAATGACTTATTGGAAATAATACATACCAATGTGTGTGGTCCGATGAGTGTTGAAGCACGTGGAGGGTATCGATATTTTCTCAACTTCATAGATGATTTGAGTAGGTATCGGTATATCTACTGGATAAAACAAAAGTCTGAAACATTTGAAAATTTCAAAGAATTTCAGAGTGAAGTGGAGAATCATCGTAACATGAAAATAAAGTTTCTACGATCTGATCACGGAGGCGAATATTTGAGTTACGAGTTTGGCCTTCATTTAAAACAATGTGGAATTGTTTCACAACTCACGCCACCTGGAACACCACAACGTAATGGTGTGTCCGAACATCGTAAGCGTACTTTATTGGATATGGTGCGTTTCGTGTTGTCTGTTACCGATTTACCACTATCGTTTTGGGGTTATGCATTAGAGACAGCCGCATTCACGTTAAATAGGGAAGCGTCTAAATTTGATTAGATGACACCATATGAACCATGGTTTGGCAAGAAACCTAAGCTGTCGTTTCTTAAAATTTGGGGTTGCAACACTTATGTCAAAAGGCTTCAGTCTGATAAGCTCGAACCCAAATCGGAGAAGTGTGTCTTCATAGGATAGCCTAAGGAAACAATCGGGTGCACCTTCTACCACAAATCCGAAGGCAAGATCTTTGTTGCCAACAATGGAACCTTTCTAGAGAAGGAGTTTATCTTGAAAGAAGTGAGTGGGAGAAAAGTGGTACTTGATAAGGTAATTCTACCTTCTCTTGAATTGGAAAGTAGAACATCAGAGAAAATCGTTCCCATGATGCCTACACCAACTAGAGAGGAAGCTAATGATAATGATCATGAAACTTCAGATCAAGTCACTATAGAACTTTGTAGGTCGACCAGAGCACGATCCGCTCCATAGTGGTATGATAATCCTGTCCTGGAAGTCATGTTATTAGAACATGGTGATCCTACGATCTATGAAGAAGCTATGATGAGCCCAGATTCCAATAAGTTGCTTGAGGCCATGAAATATGAGATATGATCCATGTATGAGAACAACATATGGACTTTGGTGGACTTGCCCAATGATCGGCAAGCCATTCAGAACAAATGGATCTTCAAGAAGAAGACAGATGTTGGTAGTAATGTCACCATCTACAAAGCATGACTTGTTGCGAAAGGTTTTTGAAAAGTTCAAGGGGTTGACTACGATGAGACCTTCTCATCCATAGCGACGCTTAAGTCAGCCTAAATAATGTTAGCAATTGTTGCATTTTATAATTATCAAATATGGCAAATGGACGTCAAAACTACACGGATTTCTTAAAGAAGAGTTGTATATGATGCAACCAGAAGGTTTTTTCAATCTAAAGGAACTCACAAAGTGTGCAAACTCCAGCGATCCATTTATGGACTGGTGAAAGCATCTCAGAGTTGGAATATACGCTTTGATGAAGTGATCAGAGCATATGGTTTTATCCAGACTTATGGTGAAGCCTGTATTTCCAAGAAAGTGAGTGGGAGCTCTGTAGCATTTCTGATATTATATGTGGATGACATATTGATGATTGGAAATGATATAGAATTTCTATATAGCATAAAAGGATACTTGAACAAGAATTTTTCAATGAAAGTCCTCAATGAAGCTGCTTACATAGTAGGCATCAAGATCTATAGAGATAGATCAAGATGCTTCATAAGATTTTTCAATGTGTACAAACCTTGAGAAGATTTTGAAGGAGTTCAAAATGGATCATTCAGAGAAGGAGATTCTTGCCTGTATTGTAAGGTGTGAAGTTGAGTAAGACTCAAAGCCTGACCACGGCATAAGATAGAGAGAGAATGAAATTCATTCCCTATGCCTCGGCCATAGGTTCTATAAAGAATGCCATGCTGTGTAATAGACCTATTGTGTACCTTGCCATGAGTTTGGCAAGGGGGTACAATAGTGATCAAGGAGTAGATCACTGAACATCAGTCAAAATTATCCTAGAGGAGTAAGGAAATATTTCTCGATTATGGAGGTGATAAAGAGTTCGTCATAAAGGGTTATGTCGATGCAAGCTTTGACACGGATTCAGATGACTATGAGTCTTAATCTGGATACATATTGAAAGTGGGAGAAATTAGCTAAAATACATACCCTGTAGAGCATTGTAGACATAGAAATTTGCAAAATACATACGGATTTGAATGTGGCAGACCCGTTGACTAAACATCTCTCACAAGCAAAACATGATCACACCATAGTACTATTTGGGAGTTAATCACATGTCGATGTGAACTAGATTATTGACTCTAGTAAACCCTTTGATTGTTATTCACATGGCGATGTGAACTATGGGCCTTAATCACATGGCGATGTGAACTATTTTTGTTAATCACATGGTGATGTGAACTAGATTATTGACTCTAGTGCAAGTGGGAGACTGAAGGAAATATGCCCTAGAGGCAATAATGAAGTTGTTCTTTTATATTTCCTTATTCATCATAAAGGTTTATTATTCATGCTAGAATTATATTGATCGGAAGCTTAAATACATGTGCGAATACATAAACAAACATTGTGTCCCTAGTGAGCTTCTACTAGACTATCTCGTTGATCAAAGATGGTTAAGGTTTCCTAACCATTGACATGAGCTGTCGTTTGATAACAGGATCACACCGGTAGGAGAATGATGTGATGGAAAAGATCCATCTGTTAGCTTAGCATTATGATCGTTCAGTTTTATTGCTATTGCTTTCTTCATGTAAAATACATATTCCTTCGACTATGAGATAATGCAACTCCCGGATACCAGAGCAATGCCTTGCATGCTATCAAATGTCACAACGTAACTGGGTGATTATAAAGATGCTCTACAGGGTATCTCCGAAGGTGTTTGTTGAGTTGGCATAGATCGAGATTAGGATTTGTCACTCCGAGTATAGGAGAGATATCTCCGGGCCCTCTCGATAATACACATCATAAGCTTGCCAGCAAATGACTAAGGAGTTAGTCATGAGGTGATGTATTATGGAACGAGTAAAGAGACTTGTTGGTAACTAGATTGAACTAGGTATGAATATACCGACGGTCGAATCTCAGGCAAGTAACATATCGATGGACAAAGGGAATTACGTATATTGTCATCACGGTTCGAACGATAAAGATCTTCGTAGAATATGTAGTAGCCAATATGGGAATCCATGTTCAGCTATTTGTTATTGACCGAAGAGGTTTCTCGGTCATGTCTTGTAATGCCCAAGATTCAGCTATATCTCCCATGTGTCGAGGCATGACTTGGAGGCATAACCGCAGTTTTGTATTGTTGCAAGAAGGATCACCTTCACACAATCCCATGTAATGAACATGGAAGTAAATAGTTGGCTTACAATCGCCATGTCACACAATGATCAAATTATTCATACATCATTCAGGGTACACACAAAGTCCGACTATGGACAAATCCAAATGAAAAAAAGATGACCCCAAATGCTAAAACCCGATCATCCCAACTGGGCACCACTACTGATCATCCGGAAACGAAACATAGTAACGGCCATGGTCTTCGTCGAACTCCCACTTGAGCTCGGTTACATCACCTGCACTGGTATCATTGGCACTTGCAACTGTTTTGGTAGTATCTATGAGTCAGGAGGACTCAACAATCTCAAAACCCACGAGATCAAGACTATTTAAGCTTATGGGTAGGATGTGGTTATGAGGTGGAGTTGCAGCAAGCGCTAAGAAAATATGGTGGCTAACATACGAGTACAAGAGTAACATGAGAAACTACGCAATGGTTTATAAGCTAGAAGTGATCAAGAAGTGATCCTGAACTACTTCCTTTCATACATAACCCAACCGTTTTCACTTCCCGAACTCCGACAAAGGGAGACGATCATGGTTACACACGCGGATGATGTGTTCTAATTAAGTCAAGTGTCAAGTTCTCTACAACCGGATATTAACAAATTCCAATCTGCCACATAACCGCGGGCACGGCTCTCGAAAGTTATACCCTGCAGGGGTTTCCCAACTTAGGCCATCACAAGCTCTCATGATCAACGAAGGATATTCCTTCTCCCAGAATAACCGGATCAGTCTCAGAATCCCGGTTACAAGACATTTTGGCAATGGTAAAACAAGACCAGCAAGACCGCCCGATGTGCCGACAAAATCCCGATAGGAGTCTCATGTATCTCGTTCTCGGGGCACACCAGATGAGACATCCTATGAGTAAAACTAACCCTCAAGTTTCCCCAAGGTGGCCCCGCAGTCTACTCGGTTCGGACCAACACTCAGAGGAGCACTGGCCCCGGGGGGTTGAATTAAGAAAATCCTCGGGTTAATTACTCCCTAGGCAAATTTTAGTTGTTATTAGGAAAATGTTAAAACCAAGGTTGGGCATTGCTGGAGGAATTTTATTCAAAGTGAATTGTCAAGGGTGTCCCATAACCCCAACCACGTAAGGAACACAAAATCAAGGAACACAACACCGGTACGACAGAAACTAGGGCGACAAGACTGGAAAAAAACACCGAGCAAAAGGCCAAGCCTTCCACCCTTTTCCAAGTGTATAGATGCCTTAATTAAATAAGAGATATTGTGATATCCCACATATCCATGTTCCAACATGGAACAACCTGCTCTGCACCTGCCACTAGCAATGCTATAAGAGGGGCTGAGCAAAAGCGGTAACATAGCCAAAGAACGGTTTGCTATGATGGTGGGTTAGAGGCTTGACATGGCAATATGGGAGGCATGATAAAAAAGTGGTAGGTAGCGCGACATAGCGATAGAACCAACAACTAGAAAGCAAAGATAGAATTGATATCGGGGGTAATGATCATCTTGCCTGCAAAGTTCTCAGGGTTGTCGAAAACTTGCTCCTCGTAAACATACTCGATAGGTTCCTCCTTCATGAACTCGTCCCCCGGCTCTACCCAAAGCAATAACACAAGCAACAGAACAACAATCAATCACGATGCAATGCACAAGCAACATGATGCAAGACATGACATGGGATGCAAGATATGATGTGCAATGAATATGGGTACTCCGGAAGGGACAGGATGATCATGGCATCAACTTGGAAAACCAAGCATGCCATTGGAAAGGTTAGGAGATTTCGGTCGAAATCGATATAAGGATCACCGGAAACGGTCGCACGATTTGCAAAAGACGAGCAAAACAAGAACGATGCAAAACTACGCTTAACAACAACATAGCACTTAAGATGCATCAAGAAACTATGCTACAACACTCCAACATAGCAACCAATCAAATGACAGTAAAGTACAAGTTAATCTCTCCAAATCATGAACATTGAGCTCCGTCTAGAACTCACTAGAACAAGCCTAAAACAGCATGGCAAAAATGCAAATGACAACAGTTTCAAAGACTTGGTGAAAATACTAAACATGGCATAAACAACATCAGGTAGCAATGTTTAGAGCTAGTAAACTACATGCTACAGGAACATAATATTGAAAACAAAGGCATGGAATGCTAGTACTAAAGGAAATAAACAAAACTCCCTTACTGAACTTTAGCCAAAGATGCATAGAAAAGATGGTAGCATCAATGCGAACATGGCAAGTGATATGGACAGTTTCAGACTTGGTAGAAAAACATAACATGGCAGAAATAAATTTGTGATAGCAACTTTGCGAGCTCATGCCACTCACCACAAAGCATTTTAGGGCATCACAAGGTAACCAACAGTAAGAAGACACATTTCTGAAGCTAAACATGGCAATAGCATAGTTCATAGGGTGCAGAGATCACTAGTAAAACACATGGCAAAAATGCACTTCCTGCTAACAAACTGACAATAACAACACTTAGAAAAGTAGATGATGGTAATGAAAAGCTAATCTACTCCATAATAACAACCAGAGGCATGAATGGATAGAGGATAACCATATCTTCAAAACACTCTTACTGAACTTCATCGAAAAATGCATAGATCTACTTGTGGCAACAAGTCAACATAGCAACATATTGTAACAGGAAAAGGCAGCAGGAAAACTAAGTGTCCGAAATCAGCAACATCATGTGGCCTACTTTGCATTCTTGTGCTAGTCACCATGGGGCACATAAAAATACAAGGCTTGCACCACTATAAAGATGGCATGAAGATTCTCCAAAAACATGTAGAAATGATGCTCAAAGGATGCACACACAAAATGCTATGAAAATGAAAAATCAGCAAGTTATGATGGATTCCAGCAGACAACATCATTTAGCACTTTTGCAATGAAGGTTAAGGAATCCATATGAATAGTAACATGCATGCAAATGACACTAGCGTGAAGAGCAGCACGAGGCGAACATTTCAGTATATCATATGCACAAATCGGAGCTACGTCCATGAAGAGATGGCAGGTCAAACAGGTGCACATAATATGAAAAACTTCAGGGACTTAGAAGATTTTAGTCACCTCCGGATCTAGGGTTGACCTGGGCACGGAAAACGAGGTGGCGGCGGATCTCGCCGGAGTTGAGGGAGGCGGTGGCCAGAGCTTGAGGGAGAGGTCGCTGGTTGGTCGGGGGACGCCGGATCCAGCCGGTCTCCGGTGAAGGCGGCGTGAGAGAGCTCGGCCACGAGGACGACGAGGTGGCGGCGGCGACCGGTGCACGAGTCGGCGCGGCGAAGGCGCCGGGCAGCGAAGCACGGGAGGCGGCGATGCTTGCGAGCCGGGCCGGGAGGGCCCCGCGTGGGCTCACGGGCCGGCGGTGGAGGGAGGCACCGAGTGCCACGTGGTGGCTGCGGAGTGGTGCGGCGGCAGTGGCGGACGCATCTGGCGCCATCCGGACATGTCCGGCGCGCAGAGGAAGGGGGAGGTTAGGTTTTGATCCGCAAATTTCGTGGGGAGAGGCATATTTACAAGTAGAGGGAGCTAGGAGAGTCCAAATGAGGTGTGGTTTTCACCCGCACGATCATGATCCAGCGACGGAGATCATGCAGGGAGTTTAGATGAGCTAGTGGGCTATTGTGGAGGGGTGCCGGGCTACAAAGAGAGGGGGTTTTGCGGTTACTCGGTTAACCCTTGGGGCATCAAACGACCTCCAAATGGAACGAAATTTGATAGGCGGCCTACCGGTGATGTACCAAGGCCACTCGACAAATCTCGGGCCATTTCGAGGACGTTTTTATCCCGCTCATGAAACAAGATCTGAGAGGTATGATGGGTGTATGTGTGAGTGTCGGATTCTGAAACAGACAATGGGGAAAATGACTGGATGCATGAGACGAACACGAATGCAAACGAGATCCACATGATGACATGAGATGAAATGCATGACATGAACAAAATGCAAAACGAGTACAAAACGCAACCACGGAGGATATAACATATAACTTGGCCAGAAAAGGCAAGTGTTCGAGTTATAATTATGGAATGTTACATCCGGGGTGTCGCATGTCTACATAGTTCTCGAACCCGTAGGGTCCGCACGCTTAACGTTCGATGACGATATAGTATTATATGAGTTATGTGATTTGGTTACCGAATGTTGTTTGAAGTCCTAGATGAGATCATGGTCATGATGAGGAGTCTCGAAATGTTCTAGAGGTAAAGATTGATATGTAGGACGATGGTATTCGAACACCGGAAGTGTTTCGGGGGGTACCGGGTACTTATCGGGTCACAGGAAGGGGTTCCGGGCACCCCCGGCGAAACATATGGGCCTTATGGGCCAAGAGGGGAAATGCACCAACCACAAGGGGCTGGCGCACCCCCCATATGGGCCGTCCTAAGGAGGAGAAGGAAAGGAGGAAGGGAAAGGAAATCCTGGATTAGGATTCGCACTTCCTTCCCTCTCTTCCACCTCTTTCCTTCCCCCTTAGGGATACATGGCAGGGGGGCGCGACTAGGGTAGGAGCCCTAGGGCTGGCCGGCCACCTAGGTGGTGTGCCAAGCTCCCTCCCCTCCCCCTCCCACCTATATATATGTGGGAGGGGGTGCCTATGTAACGCCCTCGATGCGGCTATATCTCCCACGTGTCGAAGCATGACTTAGAGGCATAACCGCATTGAAAGCAATGTCGCAAGTGAGGTAATCTTCGCAAACAACCCATGTAATACAATAGGGGAAAAGAAAACATAGTTGGCTTACAATCGCCACTTCACACAATTACATGAATAAAGCATTACATCATCCAGATACAATCAAGGTCCGACTACGGAACCAAAATAAAAGAAGAACCCCAAATGCGACAAGGTCCCCGATCGACCCCAACTGGGCTCCACTATTGATCAACTAGAATGAAACACCACAAAGGACAAGATCTTCATCAAGCTCCTCCTGAGCTTGGTTGCGTCAACTAAACGGTCTCATCGGCACCTGCAAGCTGGTTTTGGAAGTATCTGTGAGCCACGGGGACTCAGCAATCTCGCACCGTCGCAATCAAGACTATTTAAGCTTATGGGTAAGGTAAAAGGTATGAGGTGGAGCTGCAGCAAGCGACTAGCATATATGGTGGCTAACATACGCAAATGAGAGCGAGAAGAAAAGGCAAAGCACGGTCGAGAAACTATGATCAAGAACTGATCCTAGAACAACCTACGTCAAGCATAACTCCAACACCGTGTTCACTTCCCGGACACCGCCGGAAAGAGACCATCACGGTAACACATGCAGTTGATGTATTTCAATTAAGGTCGACTTCAGGTTTTCTACAACCGGACATTAATAAATTCCCATCTGCCCATAACCGCGGGCACGGCTTTCGAAAGTTCAAATCCCTGTAGGGTGTCCCAACTTAGCCCATGACAAGCTCTCACGGTCAACGAAGGAATAGACCTCCTCCCAAGACATTCCGATCAGACTCGGTATCCCGGTACAACAAGACATTTCAACAGGGTAAAACTAAACCAGCAACACCGCCCGAATGTGCCGACAAATCCCGATAGGAGCTGCACATATCTCGTTCTCAGGGCACACTCAGATGAGACTAGCTACAAGTAAAACCAACCCTCAAGTTTCCCCGAGGTGGCCCCGCAGGCAACTCAGTTCGGACCAACACTCAGAGGAGCACTGGCCCGGGGGGTTAAAATAAAGATGACCCTTGACTCCGTGAAACCCAAGGGAAAAAAGAGGCTAGGTGGCGAATGGTAAAACCAATGTTATGCATTGCTGGAAGAGCTTTACTTAAGGCGAACTGTCAAGGGGTTCCCATAATAGCCCAACCACGTAAGGGACGCAAAACCCGGGAACATAACACCGATATGACGGAAACTAGGGCGGCAAGAGTGGAACAAAACACCAGGCATAAGGCCGAGCCTTCCACCCTTTACCAAGTATATAGATGCATTAATTAAATAAGATATATTGTGATATCCCAACAAGTAAACATGTTCCAACAAGGGACAACATCTCCATGTTCCAACAAGGAACAAACTTCAATCTTCACCTGCAACTAACAATGCTATAAGAGGGGCTGAGCAAAGCCGTAACATAGCCAATCAACAGTTTGCTAGGACAAGGTGGGTTAGAGGCTTGGTTCAACAATATAGGAGGCATGATAAGCAAGTGGTAAGTATCACAACATAGGCATAGCAAAAGAGCGAGCATCTAGCAAGCAAAGATGGAAGTGATTTCGAGGGTCTGGTCATCTTGCCTGAGATCCCGCAAGGAAGAAGAACGAGTCCATGAAGAAGACAAACGGACGTAGACGAACGGGTCCTCACAAACGCGACGTTACCGGAACCAACCCGAAGAAGCAAACACCGGAAAGAAGCAAACAACATACTAAACAACCACCACATAGGCATGGCATTATGCGCAAACAAGAATGATGCATGTCTGGTTTAAAGAGGCATAGTATGGCAAAGTGCACAAGCAATCCTACAAATTAAGTGGAGCTCAATATGCAACGAGTTGCATATTGAAAAGAACACCACATGACTTATTTAGTTCACTCCCGGTTAGGTACTCAACAATATTAAATGTTGGTTAACATGTCAAGAGGTGAAGCAAAGTAAAACTACCTATCTAGGAAAGTTTAAATGAGGCCGGAACAACAAAACAACAAGTCCGGAAGATCCTCATGAGCATTAGTAATTTAATTCAAACAACAATTTAAACATTTTAATTGTTGTTATCATGATGCAGATGACATGACAAGTTTATGCAATTTTAAGAAAATGTTGACATGAAAAGATATGGCGGAAAGAAAGGGTGACACAGCGACGATAACGGAAACGGTGCCATGCAACATTCCGGTTCCGGCAACTCATTGAGACGTGGGTGCAAAAGGAAGTGTGGCGGAAGCGTGCAAAAGATGGAAGGTGGGGTGCTCCCGATAACCGGGTTCCCACATGACGATGACAAGGTAAAAGAGGGCAACGTGCACCGACAAATCGAGCACGGTGCAAGCACGAGCATCTCATACATCACACATGCATTCGTTCACGGCGGTCGTCTCGGGTTTATACCTTCGAAGCATGCGTTATCGGAGTGGTTCGGGTCAAGCGGTGTAGTCGTTCACGATCGTCGTGGGAAGTAGTGGTACTCGGCCGTGGTAGAGGAAGTAGTTGTTCACGCGACGGTGATCGAACTTGACGATACCGTTACACGGGTCTTCGGCAATGGTAGTGGTACCCATTTTGTAGTCGTGCACACTCCGTAGATGTTCGAGGTCACGGCGAGGATCTTGACGTCCATGGAGTCTTCGAGGGTCGACGGTAGTTGTACTCGGGTCGTCGGCGACTGTAGTTGTTCTATGCATCGGGCGTCAAGGTACTTGCCGAGGTACTTGCCATTCTTAGCGGTTCCCAAAACGACGGTAGATGAACAATACGCGTCGTCGTGGTACTTGCGGTCGTCGGACTTGCTGGTTTCACTTTGACGGTAGTGGTACACTTGTCGGCGAGGTACTTGGCGGTCTCGGTTTTGACCGAGATGAGACAAAATGGCGACGGTGCACGATGAGGAGGGTCCTACAACAACAGGGGGTCGACGGCGGCGCAACACGGGAAGAGCAGCAGTAGGACAAAGTGGACGGCATAGGCCTTGGCCCGGAGCAAAGGAGGCGAAGCTTTTGGAGGCTGGAGAGGCCATGGGCGTATGGCGCGTGATGCCATAGGGAGGTTTGCGAGGGGGCCATGTCGAGGAGGCAGAGACATTTCGAACTGCAGCAGCGGCCGCGGTCTTGGAGCACCCCCACCGGAGGACGAGGCGGGGGCATACCCAGGCAGTGCGGAAGGACGGCGCCGGTGGAGAAGCATATTGCCATGCCCGAGGCGGGGCTTGACGGGTCGAGACGGGGTCCGGCGACCGGGCGACGGGGGCGCGCTGGTGATGATGGGGATCGGGCGCGGCGGCGCTAGTCGTCGACTGTGACGGGTCATGGCTCCATGGTCGGCTCCAGCGACGCCGGAAGAAGGCAGCGGCGGCAGGCACGCGAAAGGAGCAAAGGAGAGGCGGCTGGGGACGAGGCAAGAGTGCCGTCCCTCTACGCGTGCGCGGGAGGCCGGTCCGGCGCCATCGGGAGGGGAAGATGGACATCAAGAAGGAGAGAGGGGTCGAGCGCGACACTGGAGGGGAAGAGATGGGATCGTGGGAGGAGGATGGGATCGGGCAGCGGTTCCTGGCGGCGCGAGGAAAACGAGGAGTGGGATCGGGAGAGGGTAGCGAGTGGGGATCGGCTAGGGTAAGCAGCGGGGCTGATTGGGCCTGGCCTTGGGCCAGCGCGAGAGGGAGGGAGGCCCAGGAATGCAGTGGTGCAGGCCTGGCCAGGGGTGCAGGCCGCCTCTCTCCCTAAATATCTCTCTTTTCCCATTTAAAAAGAAAACAGAAAAGAGAAGGAAAAGAAAGAGAAGGTTGGGATGGAAACTGGGCATGGGGATAATTTTACTGGACTCGCAAAAATAAGCATGACCATAGAAAAATAGAAGTGACAAGATTGGAGGAATTAAATTCAAATTCATTTGAATATAATTCAAATGGTTTTGAATTTGGACTAGGTTTGGTGTGGCCAAAAATGTTCAGGTTTTTGGTGGATCTTGGAAAACGAACAAAAGAATTATCAACAAAGTTTGAGAGTCGGAAATCGGAAAGAAGGAAAGGTCAAAGATTTAACATTCAAGTGGGTTGCAGATAATTCCAAATTAATGGAATACTTTATAATAGCTCCCTAAATATTGGGAGGATATGTTTTAAAGAGAAATCACCATGTGGGTTCCCTCGATTTAAGTAGATCAATGATCTATGCAATTTGTTTAGAGAGTTTTAAAACGGGTTGCATGATGACATGATGTAATGCACAAGAACCAAAGATGAATGCAAAGAACCAAACAAAACACACGACGAAACCCGGAACATAAGGAAGTCTTCTCGAGCATCAGACTCGGGGCGTCACAACACTCCACCACTACGAGAGGATCTCGTCCCGAGATCTAGAATGGCACCGGAGGGAAAACGGAAGAGAAAAGAGAAGAGGTAAAACTAAGTTGCTTCTTTGACAAACGAGTGAGACCAAAGAACCTTGAAAAGGTTAAGCCATTTCGAGAAAAAGAATAACGGAGGTGACAAATTTGAAAACACTCCGTTAGAAAAGAGGGACAAAGAACATTGCGAAAAAAACCTTGAGGTTCAAGGGCAAGATGTATATTGAAACCACTCCGGTTAAAACAAGATAGAGAAGGATTAAGAATGATATAATTTGAGCAGCACTCCGTCTGAGAAGGGAGGCAAAACTTGGCAGAATGGGAAAAATTCGAAAAGCAGGCACGACACTCCGGTTAAAAGGATAAGGACGAAAAGAACACGATCCTGACAAAACAAGACGATGGGTTGCAGAGAGCAACATCACAATGCCTCCGGAACGAAAGAGTAGAGTAAAGATAATTGAGACAAACAAATGTAGAAGACAATGCCAACTTCCGCTACAAAAGAGCCTGAAAAGGCATCTTTAGGAGAAGGGTTGAACGGAGTTGTTGGAAAACCAACAACCAAAAGAATAAGCTTGATATGGTCTTATGGAATACAACTCAAATTATGAGGTGACAACCCACCACTCACGGGAAAGAATTAGATTGGAATAAACAAGGAGACGAGAAACTTATTTCACCGGAAGGATAAATGAAGAACTTGGGTCATTTATAAGCACCATGGATAGCAACAAACCTTAGGGAAGGCTTTAGGTTAAGTATAACCCCAAGATAACTCCAAAGAAGAGATTGATGGATTTAAAATACCTCATCCTTGAACACATGTGAATCATGAGACATGATCTCAAATTATCAAGAATGACATAATACCACCTCGAATGATACGGTTGAAAGAATTGCACTCCAGATTGCAAGATGAAGAATGTTTGAGCTCATTAGAAATGAATCTCGATGAAAAACTTCGAGAAGGAATTAAATCCTTGATGAACCATCGTGTAGAACCTCCATGACGAACTCCGGTACACAAAAGGTAACGAAAAGAAAGAGAAGTTGAAAACACAAGGTAAAACCTTGTAATGATTTAGATGAATCTCCATGGTGAAACAATTGAGAGAACTTGGAACTCCGAGAAAAGAAAGATGAACAAAAGAAATCAAGAATTTGATGAGCCTCCGGAATAGGGAATTGAGTTCAGTCGATGCAACAAGAATAAGAATTACATTATGCTTATCCTTCACCAATTAAATTGATGACAATCAACGGATTTGGCACACTACTTATTCTCGTATCAAGGATTAAGAGAGATATAACATAAATTTGAGAAGGTATTGAACGAACCACAGGAAGGGTTGAAACAACGAATAAATTGATATGGTGACCAAGGAAGAGAACTCTTGAACGGACCACCGTAAGAATTAAAAATAAACGAAGAAAAGATAAAGAAGACACCGGGACGAATTATAAAATGAACGAGGATGCTTGAGAGGATTTAGATACATGAGAACAAAAAGATGGCGAGCTGATTAGAGAACACTTGAACGATCCAGCAGTAAGATTTGAGAATGATAACTGGAAGCTGAGAATAAATAACCTGAAATGATGGACTCCGGATAATCAAACTGAGAAGACTCTTGAATTGCTCCGGATAGGTGAAATGAATTCTCACTATCAAAAACAGTTATGAGAGGATGACGTCAAGCTAGAGCCACGAATCTTTGATAGAATGAAACAAGATTCAAGGGAAAACTCTTCTTCGGTCTTCAAATGCATAGAACAATAACGAGAAACACCACCAAGAATTGTTGAGGCACTCCGGAATGAAAAATTAGAAAGGTTGAGCCAACGATGAAAAGAGTTGGAAAGACCTTGGAGAAAGGCATTTGACTGATGATAACTCATTCTTACGTCAAACTTTGAAATGAATTTGAGATTAACTCCGGGAGAATAAGAAGAGTCGGGTAAGATCCTGGGAAAAGACCAGTGGGTTAGGGCCCACTGAAAAGATACACCGTTGAAATGATTTGAAGGAGAGATTACACCGATTGAATTAAATGGCTTGAATGAGATAACATCCTCGAAAGAGCTTGAACAAAAGCAGAGTGGAAAAACACGAATCTTCGAGATATCTTTAGCACTCCGGAACAAATGAATAGCGAGAAATGAATTATTATGAGGTGCACCGGCATAAGAAAAACATTAGAAGTACGGAAAAGAATATGATTACACCGAAAGCTTGAATTGGATCCACCGGAGAAGAAATGAGTGACGAGAGACGAACTTGAAGCTTCGTTAGCATCTTCCTGAGAATCAACGGATAAGAACATTGACGGAAAAGAATGGAGAGACTTCTCATCAGTAAAAGGATACTTGAATAAGAAATCTGAGTCCTCGAAGAAAAAGGGAGGGTGGGCGGGAAAACAAAGGCAACTTGGAGACGAATGAAACAAACACCGTTGAGAAGAACTGATACTTGATCTTGCGGTTGTTGAAATGATCGGATCCACTTGAAGAGAAACACACCGGTGAAAAAGGATTGACATGACAATCTCAATAAACGAGAAGGATTTGTATTCTCAAAGAAATATATGAACACCGCTTAGGAAAGGTATGGAATCCACATTTGACTCCGAAGCAACTCGAATACCACAAAACAAAACAAAAACAAAGGAGTGGCTTGCAAAATAAGCCGGAACAAACATATGATAGAGATTTTGTCTGAAGTTTTCGTGGTGGGGCCTACACGGGCTCAATCGTACAGCGCCATCATGTACAAGGTAGTGCACCTGACATACGAAGCGTCCCTGAGTCGGCATAGCCAAGGACTCTTTAAGACACAACGAGACCACTGTAAAACCGACCGTGAATAGGCGGACCACTAGACGTCGAACCCCAATTTCATATCATACATCTGTCGGAAAAGATATCCTAAGAGCTACTTGAATTCCCACTTATGAAACTCCCGAAACTTTCCGGTTATGCAATCAGGTGTTGGGGATACAGGGGAAGCATAATATCTCACCCAAACTAGCAAATCCTACATCCAGCTGTATCCATCCTTCAACACATAACCAAGAAACCTTCGGAAATCGTCTACCTCAACCTTCAAAAAGCATCCGTTATACAAGTTATGGCGATACTCCCGAACTCCCGCCCCAGTACTGGGTGGCGTCGAGGTTATCTCACCAACAACTGCATAAAAGAGATTTTTGATGTCGGCGAACTAAACTCAGGTATTCCAGAACTGCAATGATAAAATTATGACGACAACACCTCAGAGCTCAACTCCCCGGGACACTTCCACAAAACCCCTGACAGGAGGCACCAAGACAATGTTCTCGTCATAAAACCATCGAAATGATTCCAAGATACCCGCATGATTCTAAAAAAAAATTAGTGAAATTCTAGAAGAGAAGAGTCAAAACTCTACATCAGGATGCCTTACTAGAGCGATGAGGAGACTGGGAAGTAAAAAGAATTCCTAAACTCTCCGATATATGATTCCTAAATGATCCAAAACATTTTTCTAGACACAACTCGGCCGCTAAAAACGATCAAGCAATGGGGCTCCTAAGGTCGGGGAAGGCTCTGATACCAACTTGTAACGCCCTCGATGCGGCTATATCTCCCACGTGTCGAAGCACGACTTAGAGGCATAATCGCATTGAAAGCAATGTCGCAAGTGAGGTAATCTTCGCAACAACCCATGTAATACAATAAGGGAAAAAAACATAGTTGGCTTACAATCGCCACTTCACACAATTACATGAATAAAGCATTACATCATCCAGATACAATCAAGGTCCGACTACGGAACCAAAATAAAAGAACAACCCCAAATGCGACAAGGTCCCCGATCGACCCCAACTGGGCTCCACTACTGATCAACTAGAACGAAACACCACAAAGGACAAGATCTTCATCGAGCTCCTCCTGAGCTTGGTTGTGTCAACTGCACGGTCTCATAGGCACCTGCAAGCTGGTTTTGGAAGTATCTGTGAGCCACGGGGACTCAGCAATCTCACACCCTCGCGATCAAGACTATTTAAGCTTATGGGTAAGGTAAAAGGTATGATGTGGAGCTGCAGCAAGCGACTAGCATATATGGTGGCTAACATACGCAAATGAGAGCGAGAAGAGAAGGCAAAGCACGATCGAGAAACTATGATCAAGAAGTGATCCTAGAACAACCTATGTCCAGCATAACTCCAACACCGTGTTCACTTCCCGGACACCGCCGGAAAGAGGCCATCACGGTAACACACGCGGTTGATGTATTTTAATTAAGGTCGACTTCAGGTTTTCTACAACTGGACATTAACAAATTCCCATCTGCACATAACCGTGGGCATGGATTTCGAAAGTTCAAATCCCTGCAGGGTGTCCCAACTTAGCCCATGACAAGCTCTCACGGTCAACGAAGGAATAGACCTCCTCCCGAGACATTCCGATCAGACTCGGTATCACGGTACAACAAGACATTTCGATAGGGTAAAACTAAACCAGCAACACCGCCCGAATGTGCCGACAAATCCCGATAGGAGCTGCACATATCTCGTTCTCAGGGCACACTCAGATGAGACTAGCTACGAGTAAAACCAGCCCTCAAGTTTCCCCGAGGTGGCCCCGCAGGCAGCTCAGTTCGGACCAACACTCAGAGGAGCACTGGCCCGGGGGGGTTAAAATAAAGATGATCCTTGAGTCTGCGAAACCCAAGGGAAAAAAGAGGCTAGGTGGCGAATGGTAAAACCAATGTTGGGCATTGCTGGAAGAGCTTTACTTAAGGCGAACTGTTAAGGGGTTCCCATAATGGCCCAACCGCGTAAGGGACGCAAAATCCGGGAACATAACACCGATATGACGGAAACTAGGGCGGCAAGAGTGGAACAAAACACCAGGCATAAGGCCGAGCCTTCCACCCTTTACCAAGTATATAGATGCATTAATTAAATAATATATATTGTTATATCCCAACAAATAAACATGTTCCAACAAGGGACAACATCTCCATGTTCCAACAAGGAACAAACTTCAATCTTCACCTGCAACTAACAACGCTAGAAGAGGGGCTGAGCAAAGCGATAACATAGCCAATCAACAGTTTGCTAGGACAAGGTGGGTTAGAGGCTTGGTTCAACAATATAGGAGGCATGATAAGCAAGTGGTAGGTATCGCAGCATAGGCATAGCAAAAGAGCGAGCATCTAGCAAGCAAAGATGGAAGTGATTTCGTGGGTATGGTCATCTTTCTTGAGATCCCGCAAGGAAGAAGAACGAGTCCATGAAGAAGACAAACGGACGTAGAGGAATGGGTCCTCACAAACGCGACGTTACCGGAACCAACCCGAAGAAGCAAACACCGGAAAGAAGCAAACAACATACTAAACAACCACCACATAGGCATGGCATGATGCACAAACAAGAATGATGCATGTCCGGTTTAAAGAGGCATATCATGGCAAAGTGGACAAGCAATCCTACAAATTAAGTGGATTTCAATATGCAACGAGTTGCATATTGAAAAGAACACCACATGACTTATTTAGTTCACTCCCGGTTAGGTACTCAACAATATTAAATGTTGGTTAACATGTCAAGAGGTGAAGCAAATTAAAACTACCTATCTAGGCAAGTTTAATTGAGGCCCGAACAACAAAACAATAAGTCCGGAAGATCCTCATGAGCATTAGTAATTTAATGCAAACAACAATTTAAACATTTTAAGTGTTGTTATCATGATGCGGATGACATGAACAAGTTTATGCAATTTTAAGAAAATGTTGACATGAAAAGATATGAGGCATTTGTCATCGTGGCGGAAAGAAAGGGTGCCACAGCGACGATAACGGAAACGGTGCCACGCAATGTTCCGCTTCCGGCAACTCATTGAGACGTGGGTGCAAAAGAAAGTGTGGCGGAAGCGTGCAAAAGATGGAAGGTGGGGTGCTCCCGGTAACCGGGTTCCCACATGACGATTAGAAGGTAAAAGAGGGCAAGATGCACCGACAAATCGAGCACGGTGCAAGCACGAGCATCTCATACATCACACATGCATTTGTTCACGGCGGTCGTCTCGGGGTTATACCTTCGAAGCGTGCGTTATCGGAGCGGTTCGGGTCAAGCGGTGTAGTCGTTCACGATCGTCGTGGGAAGTAGTGGTACTCAGCCGTGGTAGAGGAAGTAGTTGTTCACGTGACGGTGATCGAACTTGACGATACCATTACACGGGTCTTCGGCAATGGTAGTGGTACCCATTTTGTAGTCGTGCACATTCCGTAGATGTTCGAGGTCACGACAAGGATCTTGACGTCCATGGAGTCTTCGAGGGTCGACGGTAGTTGTACTCGGGTCGTCGACAACTTTAGTTGTTCTATGCATCGGGCGTCAAGGTACTTGCCGAGGTACTTGCCATTCTTAGCGGTTCCCAAAATGATGGTAGATGAACAATACACGTCGTCGTGGTACTTGCGGTCGTCGGACTTGCTGGTTTCACTTCGACAGTAGTGGTACACTTGTCGACGAGGTACTTGGCGGTCTCGGTTTTGACCGAGATGAGACAAAATGGCGACGGTGCACGATGAGGAGGGTCCTACAACAAAAGGGGGTCAACGGCGGCGCAACACGAGAAGAGCAGTAGCAGGACAAAGTGGACGGCATAGGCCTTGGCCCGGAGCAAAGGAGGCGGAGCTTCTGGAGGCTGGAGAGGCCATGGGCGTCAGGCGCGCGATGCCATAGGGAGGTTTGCGAGGGGGCCATGTTGAGGAGGAAGAGACACTGCGAACTGCAGCAGCAGCCGCGATCTTGGAGCACCCCCACCGGAGGACGAGGCGGGGGCATACCCAGGCAGCGGGGAAGGACGGCGCCGGTTGGGAAGCATATTGCCATGCCCGAGGCGGGGCTTGACGGGTCGAGACGGGGTCCAGCGACCTGGCGACGGGGGCGCGCTGGCGATGATGGGGATCGGGCGCATCGGCGCTAGTCGTCGACTGTGATGGGTCATGGCTCCATGGTCGGCTTCAGCAACGCTGGAAGAAGGCAGCAGCGGCAGGCACGCGAAAGGAGCAAAGGAGAGGCGGCTGGGGATGAGGCAAGAGTGTCGTCCCTCTACGCGTGCGCGGGAGGCTGGTCTGGCGCCATCGGGAGGAGGAAGATGGACATCGAGAAGGAGAGCGGTGTCGAGCGCAACACTGGAGGGGAAGAGATGGGATCGTGGGAGGAGGATGGGATCAGGCAGCGGTTCCTGGCGGCGCGAGGAAAACGAGGAGTGGGATCGGGAGAAGGTAGCGAGTGGGGATCGGCTAGGGTAAGGAGCGGGGCTGATTTGGCCTGGCCTTGGGCCGGCGCGAGAGGGAGGGAGGCCCAGGAGGGCAGTGGTGCAGGCCTGGCCAGGGGTGTAGGCCGCCTCTCTCCCTAAATATCTCTCTTTTCCCATTTAAAAAGAAACAGAAAAGAGAAGGAAAAGAAAGAGAAGGTTGGGATGGAAACTGGGCATGGGGATAATTTTACTGGACTCACAAAAATAAGCATGACCACAAAAAAATAGAAGTGGCAAGATTGTAGGAATTAAATTCAAATTCATTTGAATATAATTCAAATGGTTTTGAATTGGGACTAGGTTTGGTGTGGCCAAAAATGTTCAAGTTTTTGGTGGATCTTGGAAAAAGAACAAAAGAATTATCGACAAAGTTTGAGAGTCGGAAATCGGAAGAAGGAAAGGTCAAAGATTTAACATGCAAGTGGGTTGCGGATAATTCCAAATTAATGGAATACTTTATAATAGCTCCCTAAATATTGGGAGGATATGTTTTAAAGAGAAATCACCATGTGGGTTCCCTCGATTTAAATAGATCAACGATCTATGCAATTTGTTTAGACAGTTTTAAAACGGGTTGCATGATGACATGATGCAATGCACAAGAACCAAACAAAACACACGACAAAACCCGAAACATAAGGAAGTCTTCTCGAGCATCAGACTCAGGGCGTCATAGCCTAGCACACGCCAGACAATTGTTTAGTTGTGTGAGGCACCCCCCTCCACCGTTTACACCCCCGGTCATATTTTCGTAGTGCTTAGGGAATGCCCTGCGAGGATCACTTCACCATCACCGTCACCATGCCATCATGCTGACGGAACTCATCTACTACCTCGACGTCTTGCTGGATCAAGAAGACGAGAGACGTCATCGAGCTGAACGTGTGAAGAACACTGAGGTGTCGTGCGTTCGGTACTTGATCGGTTGAAGCGCGAAGAACTTCGACTACATCAACGGCATTGAGAAACGCTTCAGCTTACGGTCTACGAGGGTACTTAGAGACACTCTCCCCCTCGTTTCTATGCATCTCCATGGATAGATCATTGTGTGTGCGTAGAATATTTTTCTTTTCCATGCAACTATTCCCAACACTTCCTCACCGGCTCCACTTCTGGCCACATTGTAAACTTGTCAATGGCAACGTACAAGAATTCAAAGCCCCCTGTAGCACCGGGAAAGGGACCGAAAATGTTGAGACCTTAGACCTTAGACCGGTGATTATTTCAATTGCATTTTGGAGGGATGTGAGCAAATAGAAACCTTGCCGGAAAGCCTTTCCCACCAAGGCCCTTAATCCAATGTGAGAACCACATGTACCCTTGTGTATCTCTGTCAACACTAGCCCATCTTCCCGGCAGATAAACTTCAACTTCACACCATTCGGCCTCTTTCTATATAGAGTGTCATCGACAAACTGATACATACTGGACTACCGGGCTACTCTTTTAGCTTCTTCCTGCCCTTCGCGAAGTTCTCTAGTTTGAAGCAAATGGACTATGTGTCGTGCCTATGTTGGAGCCCGTGGCTCAACAACAAGGACCAAAGGCACCTCCTCGTTTGTGGGAGCGCTTGCCTCCTTACCTCATCCACACAGTACAGGAATCAGCTACTTTGTCGTCTGCCACGGCGGACGGCAAAGGCATGAACGGCGGATGGCAAGGGCATTTGCCGTCAGCCGCGGACAGCAAAAGGCTCCGGCAAAGTAGGCTACGGTAAACAGCTACTTTGCCGTCTGCTTCCTGGCGGCTGACGGCAAAGGCCCTTTGCCATCTGCGGCGGACGGCAAAGAGAGCGGACGGCAATAATTGCGCTGTCAGTCCGTTAAGTGGCTAACGGCAGGCCTTTTCCGTCCGCCGCTGACGGCAAAATTTCTAGTGTCTTTGCCGTCCGCCGTATGATGTCATCTACACGTCACTACATGGCAGGTTCTTTGCCGTCCGCCACTGATGGCAAAGTCTTTGTCGTCTGCCACTGTAGGCAAACTGACCAAATGGGTCAGCTCCCAGGAAGCACAGCTAGATGCCACGTGTCTTCTTTGCCGTCCGCGGCAGACGGCAAAGAGCCCATTGCTGTCGGTGGCAGACGGCAAAGAGCCTGCATATTGGCTCTTTTATCTGTTTTTTATTAAATCCAACAATTTTCATCACAAATATATATGACATATATAGATATATTTCAAAAGGCCATTACAGAGCAAACATATAAGATATCCAACACATAACTTCATCATCCAACCATATATATTACATGCATAGTTCCATCATACATAACAAGTTCAACATAGAGGCATCCAACCATATATATTACAACAGTTTCATCCAACGATACATGCATAGTTCAATGATACAAAAGAAACAGAGAAAGGGATAAGGAGCACTCCATCTATGCAAGCTTTCGTCAAGTGAATGAAATCTGCAAAATGAAAAATAAGAAAGTTAGAACAAGAAGAGTAGAACAAGAAGAAGAGTAGAACAAGAAGAAGACTAGAACAAGAAGAGTAGAACAAGAAGAAGAGTAGAACAAGAAGAAGAGTAGAACAAGAAGAAGACTAGAACAAGAAGAGTAGAACAATAAGAAGACTAGAACAAGAAGAGTATATCATTTATGAGCTAACTTACGTGAAATGGATCATATATGAGCTAACTAAGTTGAAATGGGTCGTTTATGAGCTAGCTAAGGTGAAATGGATCATTTATGAGCTAACTTAGTTGAAATGGGTCGTTTATGAGCTAACTAAGGTCAAATGGATCATTTTTGAGGTAACTAAGGTGAAATGGATCGTTTTTTAGCTAACTTAGGTGAAATGGATCATTTATGAGCTAACTTAGTTGAAATGGATCGTTTTTGAGCTAACTTAGGTGAAATGGATCATTTATGAGCTAATTTAGTTGAAATGGATCTTTTTGAGCTAACTTAGGTGAAATGGATCATTTAAGAGCTAATTTAGGTGAAATGGATCGTTTTTTAGCTAACTTGGTGAAATGGATCGTTTATGAGCTAAATTAGTTGAAATGGATCGTTTATGAGATAACCTAGGTAAGATGGGTCATTTTGGAGTTAACCTAGGTGAAATGGGTCATTTTAAAGCTAACGTAGGTAAAATGGATCATTTAGGAGCTAATCTAGGTAAAATGGGTCATTTTTGAGCTAACTTGGATGAACTGGATCATTTATAAGCTAACCTGGGTAAAATGGGTCATTTTAGAGCTAACTTAGGTAAAATGGATCGTCTATGAGCTAACTAAGCTAATTATGCAATTTTTGACATAAGTAAGCTAAGTACAGATCGTTTTAGAGCTAACTTAGGTAAAATGGATGGTTTTGGAGGTCAGTAAGCTTATTAAGTCATTTTGGAGGAGAAGAAGCTAAGTCTAGGTCATTATGGTAAGCATTGGAGGAAATAAAGCTAAGTCTAGGTCTTTATGCATGTGTTAAGCAAAACACTAGATAAACTTACCAAGATCCAGGAGGTGTAGGAGCGGGGTGGCTTGTGTCGTTAGCTGGAGAAGGATCGTGCGATGCTTGTCTGGAGTTACAACATGAATAATACCTGACACTACTAATAAAAGACCGACATGAATAATAATATGTGTATCACTTAAGTGTATCATCATCAAGTACAACATAAAAAATGTAATACCTGACACTACTAATAATCTCGATCAGTATCATCAATAAATGCATAATCATCATCATCACTATAATCAATGACGGGCTCATAGGGTTCATTGGCATCAACAATTGCAAGGCCACCTTGACGTAATCGGTCAAGCATTGACAGGTCATCCGCAGCAGTAACCTCTTCTTGTTCCGGCTCTTCTTGTTCCTCCTCTGGGGTGATGTCAGATTCATTGTCGCTGTCTACTTCAATGTTTTGGGGTGAAGTATAGCGGTTCTTGAAACACTTTTTGGAAGGCGTGCCTGTTGGAAGAATTCTCCTTCATATGTGTTTGGGTTAATGTGAGGTTCATAATCCTCTTCCTTTGGGGGAGAAAGTCTAGCACGTGGCGGCACATCATAAACGACATCCCAACCTTTCAGATTTGGATTAGTTTGGCAGGCCCACGGTAGATAGAATACTTGGGTCGCCTGTTGAGCCATATAATACACATCAGGAACATTTAAATGAGTGCTTTGGTTGACTTCAACTAGCCCTACATGTTCATGAGTCCTTCTAGTCTCCTTCGGCTGAAACCAATAACATTTAAAGACTACGACATTCGGTGCGTTTTCACCATAGAACAGAAGTTCATAAATTGCTTCAACTCTCCCATAATACTCGGTACCTCCTTCGCGGATAGCAGATACACAACAATTTGTTGACTTTCGGTCGGCCATAGATAGCTCTTTGCCATAGGTACGAAAGCGATACCCGTTGATGTCGTACTTGTCAAATGAACGGACCTTATAGTCAAAACCATTAGCGACTTGTCTCAATTCGGCGTCCATAGACTCTGAATTAGCCTACAAGTTTAATATGAAAGGATTGTTGCATTATGCACAAATTAGCGAATGAAATGAAATTGTCTAATAGAAATTACCGTTTGTTTGAACCAAGAGATGAAACCGGGATAGCCACCTCCTTGCTTTGCGAGAAGCTCATACTCTTCGACGGAATCCTTTTGGATCTCCGCTCCAGACGAGAATATGGTGACGTATTGACTGTATGACATATCCAGGAATAAGAGTAGTTCAAAGGAAATAGAAGTTGCGAAACAATGTACCGAGAACTTACTCGATGTACGGCCGCACTTCTATCAGGTTGTTGAAGATATACAACGAAATGGTCCGCTATTCTTCGTTATCCAAAGATACTGGATGTGAAACACTAGCTGGTGCGAGATTCCCTTTGAATAGGCTGAGGTTGGATCCACCCTTTTTAGGCTCATCAGCATTGTACCGAGGCTTCGGATTATGCAGATGACGATTTTTGGCTTCGTAGTGCGCTGTTACGAAGTTTGCCGCCTCCTCTGTGATGAATGCCTCAGCCATCGATGCTTCAATTCTACGTTTATTTTTACATTTTTCTCGAAGCGTCTTATGCATCCTCTCAGTTGGGTAGCACCAACGATTTTGCACGGGCCCCCCCAATCTTGCCTCGATCGGGAGATGCAAAATCAAATGCTGCATTGGATTAAAGAAGCCCAGTGGAAAGATCTTCTCTAACTTGCAGATCAACTCCGGCGCCAACTCTTCCATTTCTTCTAGAACGCCAGGCGATAGTTCTTTTGCACAAAGAACATGGAAGAAATAGCTGAGTTCTGCTAGTACTAGCCATTCATCCTCAGGGATGAAGCCACGCAACATCACCGGCATTACCCGCTCAATCCATATGTGCCAATCATGACTCTTGAGACCAAATATCTTCAGTTTATCAAGATTCACTCCCCTCTTTAGGTTCGCTGCATACCCATCGGGGAACATCAACTGCTGTTGCACCCACAAGAGAATTTCCCTCATAGCTGGCCTTCCAAGATTGAACCATGCCTTTGGCTTCGTCCAGTTCTGCTTTCCTTTCGGTTCTTTCATGTTTTGTAACGGCCTATCAAATAGCACCTCCAGATCGACTCTAGCCTTAGTATTATCCTTTGACTTCCCATCTATGCCGAACAATGTACCAAAAAGTGCCTCGGCGATATTGTTCTCAGTGTGCATCAGGTCGATGTTGTGTGGGCAAAGGAGGTCTTTGAAGTAAGGCAGATCCCATAAGCATGTTTTGTGAGTCCACGCGTGCTTAGTATTATACCCCTTGAAGTACCCTGGATGTTGTGGATCTGGCTCGAGAGTGTTTAACTGATCCAGGGTCTGTTAGCCTGTCAATGCAAGTGGTGCAGAGTTTTTGACAACTCTACCCCTGATGAAGTTCTTCTTGTCTTTCCTGAACTTATGGCAAGGATCCAGGAACTGTCTATGCATGTCGAAGCAAGAAAACTTGCGACTGGCCTGAAGCCAACGAAACTCAAGAGCTCCCTTGCATGTGGGGCACGGGAACCTTCCATGCACACACCAGCCAACGAATAGCGCATACACCGGCAAGTCATGCGTCGAGTACATGTACCAGACACGCATTATGAAGTTCCGTTTGCTAAAGGCGTCTTATGTCTTGAACCCATTATCCCAGGCTTCTTGCAATTCGTCCTTAAGCGGCTGCATGTACACATTCATATTTTTGCCCGGATAGTTGGGTCCTGGAATTATCAACGTCAGGAAAATGTTCTTTCTTTGCATAATCTGTCCGGGGGGGAGATTGAGTGGAAAGACAAATACGGGCCAACAACTGTATTGGGCTGCCGTCATACCAAACACACTGAACCCATCCGTGCTGATGCCGACTCGAGGATGCCTCGGATCTGCCGCTTTGTCAGCATGTAATTCATCAAACTTTTTCCACGCAACACCATCCGATGTGTGTACCATCATCAGATTCCCATCTGCATCTAGTTCGGTTCTTTTGCCTGTTTTGTGCCATGTCATCTGTCTGGCCGTCTCTTCGACCATGAAAAGACATTGAAGTCTTGGTACGATTGGCATATACCGAAGAACACTAACGGGGATTTTGGTCTGTGTCTTCTCACCCATACAGTTGTCTACCACAATATACCTGGAAGACTTGCAAATGGGACAATAGTTTAAGTCCGCATAGTCAAGCCTAAATAAGGCACATCCTTTCTCACACGCATGTATCTTCTCATAGGGCATCTTCAGTGCACGGAGGATTTTGTCCGACTAGTACAGGTTTGAAGGCATTACATGGCCTTTGGGTAGAAAGCGTCCAAATACTGTCATAATTGCGTCATAGCATTCTCTGCCCAAGTTGAACTGAGCCTTCAGAGCCATTACTTGTGAGATGGCATCCAACTGACAAAGCTCAGTGTGCTCATGGAGCGGACGTTTCGAAGACTCCAACATTTCATTGAAGGCCTTTGCAGATTCCTCCATCTCCTCGTCCGAATCCCGAGCATCATCATAGCCTTGCACCATGTTTTCCATCCCGGTACCATGCTCGTCGGTGCGACGATGATCCACCTCAGCTCGGTCACGTTGGGCAGACTCACCATGAAATGTCCACACCGTCTAATCGAGCGTAAAACCACTCTTCTGCAGGTGTTTGCCCATTTCAGCCTCTGTCTTCTTTTCCCAATTGCCGCACCGGAAACAGGGGCACCAGGTTTTCTATTGGCCATTTGCAAATGCGGCTTGCACAAAACTCTTAGTTTTTTTGAACCATTCAACGCTCCATTTGTTCTGACCAGTGTGACCGGTATACATCCAAGCACGGTCACTCATCTTGACTTTCAGAGCTACTGGACACACAACAATTATATATGTAATTCACCATGTATATATTCATCAGTTGATCTGCTTTGTCAATTTTATTACGTCCATGCAACCTACACTCTAATAGGTAATGATAGGTCCTAATCCCACCCGTGTATGTGTAGATTGGGTTCGTTTTCCCATGCTATGCTCCGGATCCGACGCAAAATTTCGGCAGCACCTCCCCGCTGTTCTCCTGATACACGTATCTGCAATAAACAGAGAGGATGTGTACCCGAAGAACAACAGGGGAGGCACTGACGAAATATATGCGTCGGATCCGGAGCAAAGCATATGGGAAAACGAACCCAATCTACACATACTCGGGCTGTCCATGGATAGCGTTGGACAATTCGAAAGAATCAAGGTTATAAATATGCAAATGCATGCATATTTATAACTATGACGCTTTCGAATGGGAGACACATATTGGTTACGCATACTGATGATTCAAGACACATATATAGCTAGCTATCAAGTTTCATCGGAATAGATCAAATAATTAATGGGGGAGGAGGACTTGTCATTTGTGCTCACCCACGAACGAAGGGGCAGAGCTCGTCAAACGCACGGCGAGGTCGTCGAACACCAAACCTCGCAGCGATGAAACAACTACACATTTAAAACTACACGATCAACACAATCATATATGATGTTTTTCATAACAAAATCGAAAAATATATGACCTAACTAATAATTCACAAATATATGACCCCGTCGGCCTCTGGAAGGCGAAAGAACACCTTTTCGGGAGGTGTCGGTGGTCGGGGTGTCCTGTCGGTGTTGGGGTGCCGTGTCGGGGTCGGGGTGCTGTTTCGGGGTGGGGGGGTCGGGGTGTCGTGTCGATGTCGGGGTAGTGCCGTGTCGGTGTCGGGGTGTTGTTTCGGGGTCGGGGTGTGGTGTCGGGGTCAGGGTGTCGGGTCAGGCTCGGGGTCGGGGTGTCGGGTCAGGCTCGGGGTGTCGGGGTGTAGGGGTCGGGGTCGGGGTGTCGGGTCAGGCTTGGGGGGTCGGAGTGTCGGCGTCGGGGTCGGGGTGTCGGGGTCGGGGTGTCGGGGTCGGGGTCGGGGTCGGGGTCGGGGTCGGGGTGTCGGGGTCGGGGTCTCGGGGTCGGGGCCGGGGTCTCGGGGTCGGGGTGTCGTGTCGGGGTGCCGGGTCGGGGTCTGGGTACCGTGTCGGGTCGGGGTCGGGGTGTCGGGGTCGGGGTCGGGGTGTTGGGTCAGGCTTGGGGGGTCGGGGTGTCGGGGTCGGGGTCGGGTGTCGGGTCAGGCTTGGGGGGTCGGGGTGTCGGGGTCGGGGTCGGGGTGTCGGGGTCGGGGTGTCGGGGTCGGGGTCAGGGTCGGGGTGTCGGGGTCGGGGTCTCGGGGTCGGGGTCGGGGTCTCGGGGTCGGGGTGTCGTGTCGGGGTGCCGGGTACCGTGTCGGGTCGGGTTTTTTTTCCTTTTCTTCTTCTTCCTCCTTTTCGTTTTCTTCCTTTTTTCCTTCTTCTTCTTCTTCTTCTTCTTCTTCTTCTTCCTCTTCTTCTTCCTCCTTTCCTTTTTCCTCTTCTTCTTCTCCTCCTCTCCTCTTTTTTCTTCTTCTTCTTCCTCTTCTTCTTTTTTCTTCTCCTCCTCCTCTTCTTCTTCTTCCTTTCCTTTTTCCTCTTCTTCTTCTCCTCCTCTCCTCTTTTTCTCTTCTTCTTCTTCTTTCCTCAAACTAAACTAAACGTAAAACTAAACCTAAAACTAAAACTAAATCTAAACTAAACATAAACCTAAAACTAATAAAACAGAAAAAAGGAAAAAACTAAATCTAAACCTAAAACTAAACTAAAACTAAACCTAAAACTAAAACTAAATCTAAACTAAAACTAAAAAGGAAAAAAACAGAAAAAAAACAGAAAAAGGAGGGGGGCTCACCTGGGGCAGGGCCGGTGGAGGAGGGGGCGGGGCGGTGGAGGAGGCCCCCGGTGGAGGAGCTGGCCGGGGCGCGGGGGCGGCCTGGGGCGGCGGGGGCCGGGCCCGGGGCGCCAGGGCGCCGGGGCGGGGGGCGACCGGGCGGGGGGGCGGCGGGGGGCCGGGGCGGTGGGGCAACGGGGCGGCGGGGGCGACGGGGTGGGGGGGCGACGGGTGGTGGGGCGACGGCGCCGGGCGGCAGTGGCGACGGGGCGGGGGGCCGGTGGGGCGGCGGGTGGTGGGGCGACCAGGCGGCGGTGAGTGGTGGGGGCGGTGGCGCGCGGCGGGCGGTAGCGGCGGCGGTGGGGTGGGAAGTGGTGGCGGGGCGCATCGGCGAGGAGAGAACAGAGAGTAACGGGCGGGGGGGGGGGGTAAGGGCCGTTAGGTAGTGTCCTCTTTGCCATCCGCCTATCTTTGCCGTCCGCCCTTTTGCCTCTTTGTCGTCTGCTGGCAGACGGCAAAGAGGTGGGCCGTTAAGTTTTTTCCAAACGGGCGAGGGGTGGGGGCCACCTCTCTCCCCCGCGGACGGCAAAGAGCTTCTTTGCCGTCTGCCATTTCTTTGTCGTCTGCTTTTGGGTAGCTGATGGCAAAGAGCTTCTTTGCCGTCCGCTAGCTGACGGCAAAGAGCTGGCAGATGGCAAAGTAGTTGATTCCAGTAGTGACATATGCCTCCATCAATGGACTCTGATAATCCTTATTAACTTGCCTCACCACAAGCTGCAAGTCTCCATGGATAATCAACTTCTTTATTCCCAATTCAATCGCAATTGTGAGCCCGGCAAGGAGCCCTTCGTACTTCGCAGTGTTGTTGGTGGCTTTCCCCCGAGAAAAGTGTATTTGAACCACGTACTTGAGGTGTTGTCCAGGAGGTGAAACAAGAAGCACACTAGCTCCACCACCCTGTAATGAGAAATCACCATCAAAATACGTAATCCAATCCTAAGTTGCCTCCTTGCCGGGGATAACTATCTTTGGCACTTCTTCATTTGGAGTGGGTGTCCATTATGCAAAACTCCACCAACGCTCTGCTCCGAATGGTTGAGGTACTTTCGTTCTTCAGGACGAAGTTGGATAACTCCAGAGCCCGTTCGACAATCATGTCGGTAGCTTCGGGATTACTAAGTATGCACTGAAGTGGGAAACGAGTAACAACTGTGATTTCATGGGCTTGTAATTAGTGGTGCAATTTCCTCGAGGCCATGATGAGGCCGAAGATTAGCTTTTGCACTCCAGAGTACCATGACCTATCCCCTGTAACCGAGAGCTGACAAAGTACTCTCGCTGTTGTAGCATTTTCTTCCTTGCCGCGGTTTTGGAGCTGCCTTCACTAACTTGCTCTGCATTCGCTTGGTCTATGCCTGACCCTATCGCGACAGGTTCAATTTCATATCCGGAGGGGACAGTTGATGCAGCTACTTCATCCACCTCTCATTTGTGCCACTACTGCTTCACTAACCACTTGATTCGTTGCCGCTAAATATAGCAACAATGGATCTTGTGGTTTAGGAGCAACTAGAGTGGAACAGAGGAAAGGTAAGTTTTCAGGTCCCGCATCGCTCCTTCTGCCTCTAGGGTCCACCTCATCAGACATGCCTTCTTCAAGATTTTGAAGATAGGCAAGGAACACTCAGCAGACATGAAAATGAACCTACTCAGCGCGATGACGCACCTAGTCAAACATCTCACATCTTTGATAGTCTTGGGTACCTGGATCTGCTCGATTGCCCTGATCTTGTCTGGGTTGGCATATATCCCTTACTGGGACAGAAAGAAGCCAAGGAGCTTGCCGGAGGGAACACCAAACACACACTTCTCAAGGTTTAGCTTCAAACTAATCTTGCGCAAGTTTGCAAAGGTCTCCTCCAAATCTTGAACGATCATTGATCTGTCCTTGGTCTTGACCACTATATCATCCATGTAAGCTTCTACATTTCTGTGTAGCTGAGGCTCAAAACCAATTTGTACAGCTCTTGCAACGGTGGATCCAGCGCTCTTTAACCCAAAGGGCATCTGTACGAAGCAGTACATGCCATATGGGGTTATGAACATGGTTTTCTGCTCGTCCTCCTTAGACATAAATATCTGACCCAGAGTATGCATCCAAAAAGGAAAGCAGATCACACCTGGAGGTGGAGTCCACGATTTGATCAATGCATGGCAGGGGGAAAGGGTCCATCGGGCAGGCCTTTTTCATGTCTGTGGAGCCAATGCAAAGCCTCCATTTCTAATTTGCCTTGCGCACCACCACTGGATTCGCTAACCATGTTGGATGCAGCACACCTCTGGCTAATCCAGCTGCTTCAAGCTTATTTATCTCCTCGGCAATGAACTGCTGCCATTCCAAAGCTTGCTTTCTGACCTTCTGCTTGACGGGCCAAGCATGAGGACAGACAGCAAAGAGGTGCTCCCTGGGAACACCGGGGATGTCAGATGGTTGCCAAGCAAACACATCGACATTCGCCCGCAGGAAGACAACAAGCGCGCTTTGCTATTTGTCATCCAGGGTTGAGATGATGGCGAACATGCCATCAGCGCCATCCTGCCTTACCAGAACCTTCTTTGCAGTAGGTGAAGCAACCTTGGTTTTCTTGCTAGTGGAACTCTCCGGCAGGTCATCGACGGGTGCAACACACTCCGAAGAGGTGCACTTCCCAGAGGCCTTGCTAGCGTCTCTGCTAGCCTTCTTTCCTTTGTTCACTTCCTTGGCAGGAGTAGTGGCTTCTGTGGCTTCTGCTGCTACCGCCTCTCGATACATCTGGAACACATATATGGGATGGAAATGACGCCCATCGACCCTGGCATCTTCAAAGTTTTGTAGGCGTAGTGAGACGTGATACGTCTCCAACGTATATACTTTTCCTAACGCTTTTCCTCTTGATTTGGAATCTAATTTGCATGATTTGAATGAAACTAACCCCGGACTGATGCTATTTTCAACAGAACTACCATGGTGTTGTTTTTGTGCAAAAATAAAAGTTCTTGGAATGTAACGAAACTTTGCGAGGATTTTCTATACAATAAAAGAGAATTTTTGGAGGTAAGAACCACCGGAGGGAGGCACCTGGGTGGGCACAACCCACTAAGGCGCGCCTGCCCCCCAAGCGCGCCCAGGTCGGTTGTCCCCACCTGGTGGCCCTGCAGACCCTGAACCGACTTGGATGATATTCATCATGTAATCTAGTAAGTTTTGTTAGGGCTTGATCCCTAGTATCCACTATGTTCTGAGATTGATGTCGCTATGGCTTTGCCATGCTTAATGCTTATCACTTTGGGCTCGGGTGCCATGATTTCAGATCTGAACCGTTTATGTTATCACCATTATATCCATGTTCTAGATCCGATCTTGCAAGTTATAGTCACCTACTACGTGTTATGATCTGGCAACCCCGGAGTGACAATAGTCGGGACCACTCCCGGTGATGACCGTAGTTTGAGGAGTTCATGTATTCACCATGTGTTAATGCTTTGTTCCAGTTCTCTATTAACAGGAGGCCTTAATATCCCTTAGTTTCCAACTGGACCCCCATGGGAGGATAGGACAAGAGATGTCATGCAAGTTCTTTCCATAAGCACGTATGACTATTTACGGAATACATGCCTACATTATATTTATGAACTAGAGCTAGTGCCGTATCACCCTAGGTTATGACGGTCACATGATGAATATCATCCAACAAATCACCGATCCAATGCCTACGAAGTTCTATTATATTGTTTCTTGATAAGTAATACTGCCATCGTTACTATTGCACTTGCTACAAATTTACTGCTATCACAGCTACCGTTGCTATTTCTATAGCTACTACTATCAAAACAATCATATTACTGTGCAACTGGTCACTTCGCTGTAGATAATTAATCTCCAGGTGTGACTGAATTGACCACTCAGTTGCTAATACTTGCAAATATTATGTGGCTCCCCTTGTGTCAAATCTATAAATTTGGGTCGAATACTCTACCCTCGAAAACTGTTGCGATCCCCTATACTTGTGGGTTATCAAGACCTTTTTCTGGCGCTGTTGCCATGGAGCATAGCTATATTTGTTGAGTCACTTGGGATTATTATCAATTTATCACTATGAAGAATCTGAAGGATGCAAAGACCAAGATATTTCCCGCTAAGACGAGGGGAGGTAAGTAACTGCCATCTAGCTTTCCTTTCGATTCACATTCTGTTATAAGTAAACTTGCAACACCACTACATGCTATTAATCCTGATATGTCGCAAGTTGTTGATGATGCTACTTCTACAATGAATGATACTTATGATGATGCTAGTACCTTTCTTGATGATGATGTGCCACTAGGTGATTTTCTTGATGAACAAATTGCTAGAGTAAGACAGCATGATGTTGTTGAAACTAATGATGAGCTCGAAAATAAAAATCTTGAAACACCTACTAGAACTAGCCCTCCCAGATATGAATTGCCTAAGGTACCAAAAGGCTATGTTATGAACGAAGAGACAACTAGAGACATTCTTTCTTATATGGATAGAGATCCTTGATACTTCACCTATCTTCATTGATGATAAGGATTATGAATTCTCTGTCGACCCAGAGCGAATTACTTTGGTTGAATCTGATCCTTTCCATGGTTGTCAAACTGAAACTGTTATGGCACAACTAAGTTGATTGACATAGCCACCCTTTTTACTCGCGATGAGAAAACTCACTATTACTATATTGTCAAATTATTTGCGTTCTCATTAATGGGTGATGCTAAAGCTTGGTACAATACTCTTTCTCCTGGTTGTGTGTGTAGTCCCCATGATATGATTTATTACTTCTTTGAGAAATATTTCCGTACTCATAGGAAACAAGCTATCTTGTAGGAAATATTTAACTTTGTGCAAAATAAAGAAGAGAGTCTCCCACAAGCTTGGGGAGGCTTTGCCAATTGCTTAATGCTTTGCCTGATCACCCCCTTAAGAAAAATGAAATACTTGATATCTTCTATAATGGACTAACTGATGCTTATACAGATTTCCTAGATAGTTGTGTTGGTTCTGTTTTTAGAGAACGAACTATTGGGCAAGCTGAAGAATTATTGAATAATATATTGATTTTTTTTATGATTGGACTCTTCCTGAACCACTGCCTAGACCCACTCCGAAGAAGAGGGCTATATTATATCTCCCTAAAGATATGCAAGAGGCAAATAAATCCATGAAGGAAAAAGGTTGAGGATGTCAAAAATTTACCCCCTATTGAACAAATACATGGGCATAATACACCACCACCACCTAAGGTGGTGGAGGTTAATTCTCTAATGAAAATCAATGATAACGATAATCCTCACAATATGCACCCTAGCCAATGTTTTTATGAGTTTGAAAATTATATTAGAAAACAAGATCACTTCAATGCAAATGTTATGAAACAATTGAAATGAAATTATGATATGATTGCTCGCTTGAGTGACTTGTTATTTAGAATCCCAAATGATGTTAGAGGTGTGGGAAAACATGCTTCTATGGTTCAAATCCAGTTAGAACAAGTTGCTAAATCTCAAAGAGAGTTGCTACATTAAATGAACAATAACATACATGACTTTGCTATTAGATTAGCAACTAGATGTGGTAAAATGACTCGGGAACCACTTTATCCTGAGGGAGACCCAAAAATAATTGTACAAGACTCTCAAAGAGCTAACGCTAATGCACATAGTCCTTCTAAAAAGAAAAAGAAGATGAAAATGATAGGACTTTGCATGCCTCTAGTGAACTAATAGGTCGCCAATGTATCTATAATTTTTGATTGTTCCATGTTGTTATATTATCAATCTTGGATGTTTTATAATAATCTCATAGTCATTTTATATCATTTTTTGGTACTAACCTATTGACATAGTGCCAAGTGCTAGTAGCTGTTTTTCCATGTTTTTTACATCGTAGAAAATCAATATCAAACGGAGTCCAAATGCCACAAAACTTTATGGAGAATTTTTTTGGGCCAGAAGGAACACAACGATCCCTAGCTGCACCTAGGGGGCACACCGAGGGGAGCACAACCCACCAGGGCGCGCCAGGAGGCCTAGGTGCGCCCTGGTGGGTTGTGCCCACCTTGGGTGCCCCACGGACCGCCTCTTTTCTCTATAAATACACCAATATTACCAAAACCCTTGGGGAGTCGACGAAATATTGATCCAGCCACCATAGAGTCCAGAAACACCATATCCAATATAGACACCATCTCGGATGTGGTTCACCACCTAAATTGGTTCCTCTCCGATGATGCGTGAGTAATTCTTTGTAAACCTTCGGGTTCATAGTTAGTAGCTAGATGGCTTCCTCTCTCTCTCTCTCTCTTGATTCTCAATACAATGGTCGCTTGGAGATCCATATGATGTAACTCTTTTGAGGTGTGTTTGTTGGGATCCGAACTTTTAGTGTATGATAAGATCTATCTCTTTTTATATACATGAAAGTATTTGAGCTTCTTTGATATCTTTTACGCATGATTGCTTATAGCCTCGTATTTCTTCTTTGATATTTGGGTTTTGTTTGGCCAACTTGATCTTTTTATCTTGTAATGGGAAGAGGTGCTTTGTAGTGGGTTCGATCTTACGGTGCTTGATCCCAGTGACAGAAGGGGAACCAACACGTATGTATCGTTTCTACTAAGGATAAAACGATGGGGTCTATCTCTACATAGATAGATCTTGTCTACATCATGTCATCATTCTTATTGAATTACTCCATTTCTCCATGAACTTAATACACTAGATGCATGCTGGATAGCGGTCGATGTGTGGAGTAGTAGTAGTAGATGCAGGCAGGAGTCGGTCAACTAATCTTGGACGTGATGCCTATATAATGATCATTGCCTGGATATCGTCATAAATATTTGAAGTTCTATCAATTGCCCAACACTAATTTGTTAACCCACCATTTTCTATTTTTCTCGAGAGAAGCCACTTGTGAAACCTGGTATTTGTTAACCCACCATAACGTAAACAACACCCGGGGTCTCTTTCTCATATTATTTGCCTTTGCGATCTATTTTCATTTAGGTTTATTTTCAGATCTACTAAACCAAAAACCCAAAAATACCTTGCTGCAGTTTATTCTTATTTATTTATTTAGCTTTCAATGTATCAATCTGCTACAAATTTACCTCATGTCCGTTTGCCTATCTTGAGGCGCCGTACCCTGGAAGGGATTGACAACCCCTTTAACACACCGGGTTGCGATAAGTTGTTATTTGTGTGCAGGTGTTGTTTACGTTATGTTGCTTGGTTCTCCTACTGGTTCGATAACCTTGGTTTCATATCTGAGGGAAATACCTACCACCGCCATGCGGCATCATCCCTTCCTCTTTGGGGAAATACCGACGTAGCTTCAAGCGACATCGAAAGGAATTTCTTGCGTTGTTGCCTGGGAGGATCTTCAACATATACCAGGTTCCTAATCACAAATCTCATCTCCTTGCAATTTATATTATTTGTCATTTGCCTCTCGTTTTCCTCTCCCATACGTCACAAAAATTTGCCGTTATATTCGCCCCTCTTTTTCTGTTCGCCATTTTCTTGCCAGATCTGTTTTTGAGTGCAATCTTATTGTGTGGTCATCATGACTCAAGAGAACACAAAGTTATGTGATTTCTCAAATACCAACAACAATGATTTTATTGGCACTCCGCTTGCTCCTCCCGCCACTAGTGCGGAGTCTTGTGATATTAATACTGCTTTGTTGAATCTCGTTATGAAAGAGCCACGTCCCATCTTAATACCTTCATGGAATTATGTGATATGCCAAAGAAAAAAGATGTGGACAATGATGTGGTGAAGATGAAATTATTTCTGTTTTGTTTGTGTTATTCTGCAACAATTTGGTTCTTTTCTTTGCCTCCCAATAGTATCAGTTCTTGGAATAAGTGCTAAGACGCTTTTATCACTAAATGTTTCCCGCCCGCAAAAATTATTTCCCTTAGAACCCAGATCATGAATTTCAAGCAACTTGAACATGAGCATGTTGCACAATCTTGGGAAAGGATGAAAATGATGCTAAAGAATTGCCCAATTCATAGGTTAAATTTTTGGATGATCATACAAAATTTTTATGCGGGGTTGAATTTTGTTTCTCACAACCTTTTAGATTCTGCCGCAGGTGGTACTTTTATGGAAATTACTTTAGGTGAATCCACCAAATTGCTTGATAATCTTATAGCAAATTACTCACAATGGCAGAGATCCTACTAGTAAAAAAGTTCATTTGGATGAAGAAATTTCCTCTTTGAGTGAAAAAGTTGATGCTCTTGTGTAATTGGTTGCTAGTAGAAGTTCTCCTATTGATTTTAATGATATGCCTTTGTCTACTTTGATTGAGCAAAATAGTGATGCCATAGATCTAAATTTTATTTGTCGAAATAAATTCAATAACAATGCTTATAGAGGTAATTTTAATCCTAGGCCTTTTCCTAGTAATTCCTCTAATAATTATGGTAATTCCTATGGAAATCAATCTTATAATAATAATAATAAGAACACCTCTGATCTTGAAAATAATATTAAAGAATTTATCAATACACAAAAAGCTTTCAACACTTCCAAAGAAGAAAAGTTGAGTAAGATTGATGATTTATCTAGAAGTATTGATAGAATTGCTCATGATGTGGAAAATCTCAAGATGAAATTTTTTGTGCCTAAGGTTCATGAATCAATTAAAGCTCTTTATGTTTCTATGGATGAAATTAAGAAAAGAACCGCTATGCTTAGAGCTAAAAGAGAATTTTTTGAAAAAGCATTTTCTAGCGATTTCTTTCGCAAAAGTGATGAAGAGCTTAAAATGATTGGTGTTTCTTCTATTGATTCCTTGTTTGGTAATATTAAGATTGATGAAAAAGGGACTGGAGAAGAGTCAACTTTAGCTAGAAGGCGTCCCAATGATTCGGAGGGTGAAAATCTTGTTGAGAAAATTGATAGAAGTGGGTTTGAAGAGATCAAAACTTTAGCTAGTGATGTGCCCACTCTTTTGGATTACAAAGACTTTAATTATTATAGTTGCTCTTTGATTGATTGTATTTCTTTGTTGCAATCCATGATAAATTCACCCCATGCTTATGAACAAAATAAAGCTTTTACTAAACATATTGTTGATGCTATGATGAAAGCTTTAGAAGAAAAGTTGGAATTAGATGTTTCAATTCCTAGAAAATTGCATGATGAATGGGAACCTACTATAAAATTCAAGATTAAAAATTATGAATGTTTTGTCTTGTGTGACTTGGGTGCTAGTGTTTCTACTATTCCGAAATCTTTATGTGATGTGCTTGGTCTTACCGATCTTGAATCGTGTTCTCCGAATTTGCACATGGTGGATTCTACTATTAAAAAGCCTATGGGTAGAATAAATGATGTTCTTATTCTTGAAAATAGGAATTATGTGCCCATAGATTTCATTGTTCTTGATATTGATTGCAATCCGTCTTGTCCAATTATTCTTGGTAGACCGTTTTTACGCACTATTGGTGTCGTGATTGATATGAAAGAAGGCAATATTAAGTTCCAATTTCCTTTGAGGAAGGGTATGGAACACTTTCATAGAACAATAATTAGGCCACCACATGAATCAATCATGAGAGCATCTTATGGATCTCGAACCAAAGATGACAAAACTTAGATCCTTTATTTATGCCTAGCTAAGGGCATAAAACTATAGCGCTTGTTGGGAGGCAACCCAATGAATAAAATTTATTTTTTCCTTTTGCTTCCTGTTTATGAGTGATAGCACAATTATTCTACTGTTATGATTGTGTTTTTATGTGTTATTTAGTGTTTGTGCCAAGTAAAGCCTTTAGGATCTTCTTGGGTGATAATTGTTTGATCTTGCTGAAAAAATAGAAAATTTTGCCCTCACGAAAATAATTCTCATTTTTTACCATAGAGCGATAAAATACCCATTCCACTTGCATTAGATCGATATACAAATTTCCCAGGTCGTCCAAACTTTTCAGAATTTTTGGAGTTACAAAAGTATTCCAAATAGTCAGACTCCTACAAACTGTTCTGTTTTGACATATTCTGTTTTCTTTATGGTGTGTGCTTATTTTGATGGCTCTATGCTTTTCTTTAATGAGTTTTTACCATAGAAAAGTTGGAATACGGTAGGTATAATGCAAGAACAAAATATGAATTGGTTTGATACAACACTTATAGTAGTGATTTATTATTTTCTTATACTACCAGATCTCATGAAGGTTTTGTTGAGTTTTGTGTGATTGAAGTTTTCAAGTTTTGGGTTATCTTACGATGGATGAAGGAATAAGGAGTAGAAGAGCCTAAGATTTGGGATGCCCCGGCATCCCAAGCTATTATCCAAAAATAAGCAACCAACTAAGCTTGGGGATTCCCACAAGTGGCATCCCCTCTTTCTTCTAACGACCATCGGTATTTTACTTGAAGCTATATTTTTATTCGTCACATACTATGTGTTTTGCTTGGAGCACCTTGTATGATGTGAGTCTTTGCTTGTTTTATTTTGGGGTTTAAGTCTTGATCCCTTGCTGGACACACCTATTTGAGAGAGCCAAAATTATGTCATGACTTGTTAGAATTGCTCTCTTTGCTTCACTTAAATCTTTTATGAGATATGGACTTGCTCTAGTGCTTCACTTATATCTTTTTGAGCACGGTGTGCTTTAGTATTTTTGAAGAAATGCTCTCTTGGTTCAATTAGATTTATTTGAGAGTTAGTAAAAGTTTCAAGAAATCCTCTTTTGCTTCACTTAAATTGTGAGAGAAAGAAAAATTATGCACATGATCTTCACTTATATTTGTTTGAGATTATGAAAAGAAACACATGAAAATTAGTCCCAAAGTGATAGATATCCAAGAAGGATATAATAAAAATTCTCATGAAGATCATTGGACAAAATAAACTTGATTCATAATAATAGGTTTGAGATATGATGATGTGATATGTGAGTTATGTTGATCAGTAATTATGATTTAGTAAGAATGTTGGTGTTACGGTTTGTGATTCCCTATGCAAGCACGAAAGTCAATAGTCATGCAATGAAATTATATCCTACTTGTGGTGCATTATTCGGTGTTAGTTATGATTAATGCTCGCTTATGAGATTATTCATTTCTTGGTTGGTCGCTTCTCAATCTTTTGCTAGCCTTAATTTCGCACTAAGTATGATCAATACTTGTGCATCCAAAAACCTTTAACCCACTTTTGCCACATGAGTCCACTATATCTACCTATATGCGGTATTCTTTTGCCGTTCTAGGCAAATTTGCATGTGCCATCTCTAATTTTCAAAAATAAACTTCTCTTTTGTGTGTTCATTTTGCTCGCGGAGCAGTGAGGGGTTGCTAATATTTTCCATGCTAGATGTGTTATTCTCACGATGTGTGTTTATTCACTTTTCATTGCACGAGAGTAATCTAAGTGCATCTAGTGCCCCTTAGTGATTTTGGTGTATTGAAGACTTGTAGGTTAAGGGACTAATGTGTTTATGAGTGTACACATGTCTATAAGTCTATGAGGAGTTTGATATTTACAGAAAAAGTCAACCCCTAAAAATTAAGTTCTTTGACTAAAGACTTTGAATTTCTGAAGACTTTTTGAAGACTTTGAAAGTGAAGAAATTGGTGTGACCTTTGATGACTTGGCATTCATTCGAGGAACATGAAGCGTGAAGACTTTTGTTTTCGTAGTTTCATTTTCTCTTTCTTGAGTCATAGGAAACACCGTACTGTTAAAGGGGGTCGAGGAAATACTAAGGAAAAATTTCCATGTGATGCTCAACTCAAAATCCTACAGCTACCAATCCCTTCGAGTGAAGCCATTGGAAATCTCATACAGTTCAGTCATATTCTTCAGTGACAGAGACGAAGTTCTTCTGGTCTCTGAGGAATTTGTTCTGACTGAGGAGTTAGGAATTCGCCAGTGCGGATTGCCTACACAGTGAGGAACATGTCGCGACCGGTTTTCCGGGTATTAATTTCCAGAAAATGGCCGTTGTGCTCACCAGCCCCAGGATTACTGTTAGTTGATGAGGCACCAACTTGATACAGAAATTCCAAGCAAAAATACAAAATGTGTAGTACAAGACCATTCGGGTCTGTGAGTACAACAATTTGTTTCTAGTGGTCGATGGTGGAAGCGGTTTGTGGTTCACCACGGTCTATGGGACTCCATTTCCCACAGGAACAGCTGACCAGGTTAACTCCTATCTTCGCGAGGCTGCTATCACCGTTGCTTAGGTTTCGAGGCTGTCATCGCAAGGCTCCTCTCCAAGCAAGCAATCTGGCCAAGACAATAGCCAGGGACAAGCCAGTGAGTACTTTTGAATGTACTCGCAAACATTATGAACACGGGTATAATATAGCAAACAATATTCATGCTCTGAAAATATTCTATAATCACAACGTCAGTCATGAAAATAAAATCCCGATGCATGCAAGCAGGTTATTTATATGCAACAGGAATAGGTAATGACAGAATAGTATTAAAATGCACCGATCTGATGTCTGAAGCGACGTCTCGAAAGGATAGTAAAAGTGAGCATGCCTCAATCGGGCGTCTTAGCGACACCACATAAAGGGCTTATAAGGTAAATAAATAACAAGCATGCCACAGTCGGGCGTCTCAGCGACACCACATAAAGAGCTTATGAAGTAAATAAAATAACAAGCATGCCACAGTCATGCGTCTGAGCGACACCGCATAAAGGGCTTATGAAGTAAATAAAATAACAAGCATGCCACAGTCGGGCGTCTGGGCGACACCACATAAAGGGCTTGTAAGTAAATGAAATAACGAACCTGCCACAGTCGGGCGTCTGAGCGACGCCACATAAAGGGCTTATATATATATATATAAACATAATCATAGTGAATATCCAGGGGGTGGAACTGTCCCAGGGATATTCATTATCTCAAACAATGCAAACGGTTAGTCCATAATGATAATAATCATAACCATCATATATCACAAGTCATAATCAATATTCGGGTTTAGTAGTTTCTCCTCCGAAGACCGACACTTAGACCGACACTTTACCCATCCCAGACTGTAGTCCTTAACCATGGACATGGCTATTCGAATAGGTTTAATATCTCTGCAGAGGGTGTACTCTTTACCCACGAGTAACGTATTCCTTTAGTCCATCGGACTAATTCCGTCTACGGTCTTTTAACTGAAACACACCTGACTTGCACACACCATCTTTTACTCGTGTCTGGAATCACCCATGACACCTGTTAAGCAAAACTCTAAGTGGGGAGGCTACAACCTCGCATAGCATGGGATCAAATTTCTATTGCGCGCTCTAAGGGGTGCGCCCCTCTCGGTCCCAACCGGATACACCCATGCCCCCAGACCAGGTGGCATGCCTACCGGCTACAACCGATATCTTCCACCATGGCCTCTCTATACGGTGTGTGCCAAGACAAGGGTTAACAACTTACTGAACCATACCCCACCTACGGTAGGGACCAGTGGCAGTACGAAACAAGTATCGGGGTTACCGGAACAAGACTCGATCTATGGCCGACTCAGGAGGCTTATGAGTTCCCTGCATGACATGCATATCAAATATATTTCAACCGACGAAATCACCACCCATTATACCTTACGATGCCATACCGGACATAACCGTCCTGACGGGGACCGGCGACAAGCTCACTCCTACCCAAGGCATAGGCTTTCCCGGATTCCTTTCCGGCATGCATGCGAGGCATATGAGGATGATTACCATCAGAAGTATATACATTCACAACAGCAAGGAAAATCACTAATATGCATTCATGCAAATGATCGTATCACCACATAAAATAACGAGTTCTCCGAAATGAGGTGGTGCTATAATCGTATCAACTAACACACCAGAAATATTATGCCAGGGTTCAAGATGCTTGCCTTCATGGTGTGGAAAGGAAGGGTGCACTCCAAATCTTTTGAAAGCTTTCTTCTCTTCAAAAATCCTATTTTCAAAAATATGCAAATAACACATATTTCAAAAATAGTACAAAAAAGTTGTTTGGAAAATTTTCAAATAAATCTTAAAATAAACTAGACAGAATTTGAGAGATGTATGAAAAAGAATCAATTCATTTGGAGTTATATTTAAAAAGTTATAGATAGTCAAAGCTTTGTTCAAAATCTGTTTTTAAAAGAAAATCCAGAAAAGAAAACGGTTCGAATGGAATTACGCTTTCGCACAGAGGAGACGTACTTGAGCCTTTAAGCCTCCACTTATCCAGCATGGGCGGCGCGTGAGTCACTGACAGTGGGCCCGGGGGACCCACTGGTCAGGTTTGACTAGTCGACCTCCCTCCTCTTCCTCTGCCCCGAGAGGAGGCGGGACTCCGGCGATGCTCGCCGGCGAACGGCGGCGTCGTTCGGGAAACGGAGATCACCCGCGGGCTCAGGGGATCGAGACGGTCACTCCGGTAGTCGTTACGGTCTCGGGGGTGGACGGAGCTGCCGGCGGCGAGCTTCGCGGCGGACGGTGGCCGTCGGGCAAAGTGATTTTTCTCCCGCGGTGAGTCCCGATCAAAATTGAGCAGGGGGAATGGTTCACGGGAGGAAGAGGGAGTTCTTGGTGAAGAGAACGGAAAGGGGGAGGCCCTGGTGGTGCCGGAATGAACGAGGCAGTGGCGGCGGCCGTGGTTGCCGGAGATGGGGAAGGAGACCTCCCTGGGTCGATTGGCTGCCAATGGGGGTCCTAGGGAGATGGCTTGGGACAGCCTGCGTGCGGAGACGAGCTCGGGGCTCCTTAAATAGGCGATCGGGGTCGGTTCCGACGGTGGCCGCGGATAAGGTCGCCGGCGACCGCCATTCTGTAGCTAGGGCATCGTGGCGGCGACGAGCGCTAGTGGACACGCTTGTGGATGAGCTCGCGCTATTCCAGGGGGCAGGTGGCGAGCGGGAGAGGCTCAGGCGGCACCGACATGAGCAGGGGCTGTCGGGCGGCCGTGGCGGCTAGCTCCTGGCTTGCCGGAGCCGTGGCGAGGGGCTCTTGGCGCGTTGCAGTGAGAAGGGGAGCGCCTGGCACGGCTCTGCAGAGCGGGCCAAACCCAGGGGCGCGACGCGGCGGCTCGGGCACGGCACGTGCAAAACGCGTGCTCTGCTCGCGCCCAGAGCACGCACGGAACGTGCTCGACAAAATGCCAGGGCATGCTAGAGGTCTCGGGTGAGGTTGGGGTTTAACAAACCTAGGTTAAAGTCATCTAGAGGCTTAGTGGACATGTTAGTTTGATCAGAGGTGCAAGTTCACAGTGCAATGACAAAATTCATGTCAAAGCTGTTCATGCACTCTAGGTGTTTGACAAAATGCCACAGGCACCTAGGCATTTATTGGAGTGGCCAATACTTCTAGAGTGGGGTCTCTTTAGATGAATAAGAGGGTGGTGAGGTTAGTTTGTGAAAAGCACAAACTTGTTAGTGCAAGTTTTGCAAAACTACAATTCTGGACAGGAGATAAATGGCATTATTTCATGAACCAAAAATATTCAAATGGGTGCATGCTCCTGGACTTAGGGGTTTGGTAGGGCTGTCTACAAGTAGGAGAAGGCACAAGGTTACTGGAGCAAAAATAAATAGGGTTGCAGTAGAAATCACAAGGCTGGACCAGAATGGAAAAGAGGTTGATTCACTCAAAATTTTCAAAGAACAGCACTAGGTTTTTGCATAATGTTGAATCATATGCTACTACCAACATCCCATAATTTTGGTGGAGGCCAGAAAGAAATATTTAAATGGGTTGTAGTGCAAAATTGCACTCTGGACCAGAGAAGAAAAATTGATGCAGAGCTCAAAATATTACATGAATAAAAGATATTTTTGCATAAAAGTGATTTAAAAACATCACATGACATCTCCAAATTTTGGTTGGAACTTTTTGTGAATTTATCAAATGGTTGTAGTTCAAATATGGCCATGTAACCTTGAGAACCAATTTTCAAGAAAATAAATATCAGGCAAATTAATTATGTAATTAGTTCTACTAATAAAAGAAGAGTTTTTCTTGAGAGGTTAAACAAGTCCAATAACATATTTTGCAAAGTTTTCATTTTGGGGAAAAAAACTCCATAATAACAAGGGAGAAAAAGGTTCAAAAATAAAAAGGGAGCCCAGAAAATAAAAGTTTTAATTTCCTGGAAAAATTTAAATTTATTAAAACAAGGTCAAAATTTTGGGGTGTCACAACACTACCCCCCTTAAGAAAAATCTCGTCCTTGAGATTTGCTAAGGATTGTTTTTGAAAAACAAATACTCCACGGTTACGTGTTTTTGCAAGCAGGGTAGGTGTTCGAGCGGTTGTGAGTCTGCTGCCGTGGTGCTGTGTGAAACTAAATAATCCATGTCGTGAGAAGGTGTACGATGCATCAAAAAAAAAGAAATCTCACTCCAGGATTTTTCGCGAGGGAAATCGGTTAACTTAAAGGAGCATAAACCATAACAAAAACTACACACATTAGTAGAAGCCAAATAATTGACTCGTCGCACAAGCTCAGGGTATCACGCATAAGTTACAACACATAAATAAATGTTGCAATAATGAACACAACAGCGACGTCTAAAATGGAAACGGTAACTGGACGGGGTCCCGAGAAAACGTCTCTAGTACTGGGACACACTCCTCTTCTATCAGGGAGAGCGAATTGATCAACTGATGAACGCGTCTCTCCTGGTCGGGCCTTAGTGATCTGCCGATGGCGATCTGAGGATTTAAATCTGCGAGGCTCTGGAGATAACCCATCACATGTTGGGTTAAACGTTCTTGAGCGATGGCGTACTGGACAAGGTTGGCCAGGACTGGGTCTCTCTCAATTCGTCCATCGGGAAAAGATGTTACTCCTCCGGGTGCTGCACAGTTCAGAAAGTAATAATATCCTCGTTCGCTGGCATAGGGTACCGCGAATCGAAGGCGAGCAAGCGCTTCGTATGCAGCAGCTTCTATGGCCATATGCGGGGTCGGCATAGATTTCCCTATGAAGGAGACCTCCGTTGGGTCTTGGTTTGAGTTTACGGGAGGGATGTGTACTGCTGCCCAATATCTCGAGGTGGAAGGAGTGATTCTTGATTTGAACAGCTCGTACTGGGGTGGCTGGGTAGCGCCCATGGTACTGCAGGTAAAATCCCACAATATTTGGACAAAACTACGCGGGGTGGCATCTGGGGTTCTCAGATAAACACTAGGGCTCGGCATGGCAAGAAATGGTTGTGAGGATGGTGCACAAGATGAGGGGTGCTTGGCAAGGTCACGCGGTGGCCTTTTTATAGCACCGGAGCTGGGTCATTTTACCGTGGTGAATGGCAATGAAATTTCCAGCTCTGCTCCACGGGTTGGGGTCAAGCCACAGATACACTAATGTGACGTGTTACTGTGGGGGTTGTCGGAGAGGTTTTTGGTAACTGTGTCTTGGATAGAAATTTATACTGCATGCTGTCATATCCATGTAAGGCTACAGAGGCACAACAACAAGCGGCGTTTATTTACAAGGTCACACGATTACAAAGTGAGGATACACTAGGACTCGACACTACTCGAGTGACTTAGTCTACCTCGTTTATATCCAAGCGGGCGTGCCTTGTGGATGTCGAGGCTTCTCCTCTGGTCTCACTATCGGGATTAGCTGGAGTGGGTTGAGGGGCTGCAGGCTCGGGGTAGCGATGATGACCATCTCGGGGATTGTTGGCCACAACCCCGTTGGAGTGTGCTCCCAAGAGGCAACGAAGCACTTCTGGGGTCATCAAAGCACCTTGGCTGACGGCTGGGGCAGATCTCAGGGACTCGATCGGGTGTGCAAACAGCACGACTGGGTTGTCGGCGTTGGGCTCGTTCTCTTCTCTCGCCGGGGCTCGACGAACCAGCTCTCCACGAGCTGCGATTAGGTCAATGGTGATTTGATCGAACAGTTCCTCTAGTGCACCTACATAGCACACTAGATGCAACAATGCAGGATCTGTCTCGTGATCTCCGTTGGCAACTTGGGGTGGCCTACCATACCCTTCACGTCCGGGGTAGTAGTGGAACGAGCGACAGTTAACTCTAGGCGACAAGTGTCGGAGATGAACTATAGCCTCTTGAGCAGCTAGTTGGATGGCTTGAGGCTCAAAGGAAGTTGTCCTTCTGGTGAACCTGTAGGGGCGCTCGGGCGCTAGACCCCTACTGTAGATGTGTACAGTGGCCCAGAATTGTCGGCTCTCATTGCTCATGGGTCCTTGGTACACAACATATTCTGGGGGCTCTTCTAACACGTAGGTACGACGGGTGAGGTTTGCGAGTATGGTCACACAGCCTCCAAGGTTGGTTGTTGTGGTCTCATTGTGCACGACGGGGCCAGGCATTAAGGCTCGGTTTTGGGTAGCGGCTGTGTTGTGCTGAGTTGAGGCTAGCATGCCCTTTTATAGAAAAGGGGATGGAGTCTTCCTTCGCCCGCTTGCGAAAAAGACTATTCAGGATTCGGTCACTGGCGCATGATTGACAGGTTAGGCTAATAGGTTGGGCACTGACTGCCAAAAGGTGTCGGGTCATTATATGGCTATCTTGCAAGGGAAGCTTGGCTGGGGTTCGGTTAAGGTCTAGTGGGTTGGTTAACCTAGGTTTATTGACCTGGCTAGGATAGGATTAGCCAATGGTCAGCCTGGCTCTGATACCAAGTCTATCGCGACCGGTTTTCCAGGTATTAATTTCCAGAAAATGGCCGTTGTGCTCACCAGCCCCAGGATTACTATTAATTGATGAGGCACCAACTTGATACAGAAATTCGAAGCAAAAATACAAAATGTGTAGTACAAGACCATTCGGGTCTGTGAGTACAACAATTGGTTTCTAGTGGTCGATGGTGGAAGCGGTTTGTGGTTCACCACGGTCTATGGGACTCCATTTCCCACAGGAACAGCTGACCAGGTTAACACCGATCTTCGCGAGGCTGCTATCACCGTTGCTTAGGTTCCGAGGCTGTCATCGCAACGCTCCTCTTCAAGCAAGCAATCTGGCCAAGACAATAGCCAGGGACAAGCCAGTGAGTACTTTTGAATGTACTCGCAAGCATTATGAACACGGGTATAATATAGCAAACAATATTCATGCTCTGAAAATATTCTATAATCACAACGTCAGTCATGAAAATAAAATCCCGATGCATGCAAGCAGGTTATTTATATGCAACGGGAATAGGTAATGACAGAATAGTATTAAAATGCACCGATCGGATGTCTGAAGCGACGTCTCGAAAGGATAGTAAAAGTGAGCATGCCTCAATCGGGCGTCTTAGCGACACCACATAAAGGGCTTATAAGGTAAATAAATAACAAGCATGCCACAGTCGGGCGTCTCAGCGACAGCACATAAAGGGCTTATGAAGTAAATAAAATAACAAGCATGCCACAGTAGGGCGTCTGAGCGACACCGCATAAAGGGCTTATGAAGTAAATAAAATAACAAGCATGCCACAGTCGGGCGTCTGGGCGACACCACATAAAGGGCTTGTAAGTAAATGAAATAATGAACCTGCCACAGTCGGGCGTCTGAGCGACGCCACATAAAGGGCATATATATATATAAACATAATCATAGTGAATATCCAGGGGGTGGTACCGTCCCAGGGATATTCATTATTTCAAACAATGCAAACGGTTAGTCCATAATGATAATAATCATAACCATCATATATCACAAGTCATAATCAATATTCGGGTTTAGTAGTTTCTCCTCCGAAGACCGACACTAAGACCGACACTTGACCCATCCCAGACTGTAGTCCTTAACCACGGACATGGCTATTCGAATAGGTTTAATATCTCTGCAGAGGGTGTACTCTTTACCCACGAGTAACGGATTCCTTTAGTCCATCGGACTAATTCCGTGTACGTTCTTTTAATTGAAACACACCTGACTTGCACACACCAGCTTTTACTCGTGTCTGGAATCACCCATGACACCTATTAAGCAAAACTCTAAGTGGGGAGGCTACAACCTCGCGTAGCATGGGATCAAATTTCTATCGCGCGCTCTAAGGGGTGCCCCCCTCTCGGTCCCAACCGGATACACCCATGCCCCCGGACCAGGTGGCATGCCTACCGGCTACAACCGGTATCTTCCACCATGGCCTCTCTATACGGTGTGTGCCAAGACAAGGGTTAACAACTTACTGAACCATACCCCACCTACGGTAGGGACCAGTGGCAGTACGAAACAAGTATGGAGGTTACCGGAACAAGACTCGATCTATGGCCGACTCAGGAGGCTTATGAGTTCCCTGCATGACATGCATATCAAATATATTTCAACCGACGAAATTACCACCCATTATACCTTACTATACCATACCGGACATAACCGTCCCGACGGGGACCGGCGACAAGCTCACTCCTACCCAAGGCAGAGGCTTTCCCTGATTCCTTTCCGGCATGCATGCAAGGCACATGAGGATGATTACCATCACAAGTATATATAATCGCAACAGCAAGGAAAATCACTAATATGCATTCATGCAAATGATCGTATCACCACATAAAATAACGAGTTCTCCGAAATGAGGTGGTGCTATAATCGTATCAACTAACACACCAGAAATATTATACCAGGGTTCAAGATGCTTGCCTTCATGGTGTGGAAAGGTAGGGTGCACTCCAAATCTTTTGAAGGCTTTCTTCTCTTCAAAAATCCTATTTTCAAAAATATGCAAATAACACATATTTCAAAAACAGTACAAAAATGTTATTTGGAAAATTTTCAAATAAATCTTAAAATAAACTAGACAGAATTTGAGAGATGTATGAAAAAGAATCGATTCATTTGGAGTTATATTTAAAAAGTTATAGATAGTCAAAGCTTTGTTCAAAATCTGTTTTTAAAAGAAAATCCAGAAAAGAAAACGGTTCGAATGGAATTACGCTTTCGCATAGAGGAGACGTACTTGAGCCTTTACGCCTCCACTTATCCAGCGTGGGCGGCGCGTGAGTCACTGACAGTGGGCCTGGGGACTCCGGCCCACTGCCCCGAGTCACTGACAGGTTTGACTAGTCGACCTCCCTCCTCTTCCTCTGCCCCGAGAGGAGGCGGGACTCCGGCGATGCTCGCCGGCGAACGGCGGCATCGTTCGGGAAACGAAGGTCACCCGCGGGCTCAGGGGATCGAGACGGTCACTCTGGTAGTCGTTACGGTCTCCGGGGTGGTCGGAGCTGCCGGCGGCGAGCTTCGCAGCGGACGGTGGCCGTCGGGCAAAGTGATTTTTCTCCCGCGGTGAGTCTCGATCAAAATCGAGCAGGGGGAACGGTTCACGGGAGGAAGAGGGAGTTCTTGGTGAAGAGAACGAAAAGGGGGAGGCCCTGGTGGTGCCGGAATGAACGAGGCAGTGGCAGCGGCCGTGGTTGCCGGAGATGGGGAAGGAGACCTCCCTGGGTCGCTTGGCTGCCAATGGGGGTCCTAGGGAGATGGCTTGGGACTGCCTGCATGCGGAGACGAGCTCGGGGCTCCTTAAATAGGCGATTGGGGTCAGTTCCGACGGTGGCCGGGGATAAGGTCGCCGGCGACCGCCATTCTGTAGCTAGGGCGTCGTGGCGGCGACGAGCGCTAGTGGACACGCTTGTGGATGAGCTCGCGCTGTTCCAGGGGGCAGGTGGCCAGCGGGAGAGGCTCGGGCGGCGCCGACATGAGCAGGGGCTATCGGGCGGCCGTGGCGGCTAGCTCCTGGCTTTCCGGAGCTGTGGCAAGGGGCTCTTGGCGCGTTGCGGTGAGAAGGGGAGCACGTGGCGCGGCTCTGCAGAGCGGGCCAAACCCAGGGGCGCGACGCGGCGGCTCGGGCGCGGCACGTGCAAAACGCGTGCTCTGCTCACGCCTAGAGCACGCACGGAACGTGCTCGACAAAATGCCAGGGCATGCTAGAGGTCTCGGGTGAGGTTGGGGTTTAACAGACCTAGGTTAAAGTCATCTAGAGGCTTAGTGGACAGGTTAGTTTGATCAGAGGTGCAAGTTCACACTGCAATGACAAAATTCATGTCAAAGCTGTTCATGCACTCTAGGTGTTTGACAAAATGCCACAGGCACCTAGGCATTTCTTGGAGTGGCCAAAACTTCCAGAGTGGGGTCTCTTTAGATGAATAAGAGGGTGGTGAGGTTAGTTTGTGAAAAGCACAAACTTGTTAGTGCAAGTTTTGCAAAACTACAATTCTGGACAGGAGATAAATGGCATTATTTCATGAACCAAAAATATTCAAATGGGTGCATGCTCCTGGACTTAGGGGTTTGGTAGGGCTGTCTACAAGTAGGAGAAGGCACAAGGTTACTGGAGCAAAAATAAATAGGGTTGCAGTAGAAATCACAAGGCTAGACCAGAATGGAAAAGAGGTTGATTCACTCAAAATTTTCAAAGAACATCACTAGGTTTTTGCATAATGTTGAATCATATGCTACTACCAACATCCCATAATTTTGGTGGAGGCCAGAAAGAAATATTTAAATGGGTTGTAGTGCAAAATTGCACTTTGGACCAGAGAAGAAAAATTGATGCAGAGCTCAAAATATTACATGAATAAAAGATATTTTTGCATAAAAGTGATTTAAAAACATCACATGACATCTCCAAATTTTGGTTGGAACTTTTTGTGAATTTATCAAATGGTTGTAGTTCAAATATGGCCATGTAACCTTGAAAACCAATTTTCAAGAAAATAAATATCAGGCAAATTAATTATGTAGTTAGTTCTACTAATAAAAGAAGAGTTTTTCTTGAGAGGTTAAACAAGTCCAATAACATATTTTGCAAAGTTTTCATTTTGGGGAAAAAAACTCCATAATAACAAGGGAGAGAAAGGTTCAAAAATAAAAAGGGAGCCCAGAAAATAAAAGTTTTAATTTCCTGGAAAAATTTTAATTTATTAAAACAAGGTCAAAATTTTGGGGTGTCACAGAACATGATAGCCCTGAGGAATTTGACACTCAAATTTCCGACCGTTGCTGTGCTATGCGCCAACTGTCACAAAATATCTACCCATCTAACGGTCATATCATTGACGGGCATTTATGTCTTATCATGTCGGGCTGCTCCCTAGGCTATAAATAGCCGCCCCCTACAACCACTAGCTGGTTGGCTTCTCCGAGATAAACTAGCACTTGTCATTTGAGAGCATCCCATCCTCCGAGGACTTTGAGCAAAAATCACCAAGTGAGGAAAACCCAAACCCAAACACCTACAAACCCAAAGTGATTCAGCATCACTGAAGAGATTGACCCTGTGTGGATCTGACGCTTGTTACCTTTGAAGACTGTGCTTCTTCCAGACGGTTAGGCGTCATGGTCTATAGCATCCAAGAGGAATTGTGGATCGCCGAGTGACTAAGTTTGTGAAGGTTCGGAAGTCACCTGAAGACTTACCATGAGTGATTGGGCGAGGTCTGTGTGACCTTAGCTCAAGGAGAATACGGTGAGGACTTTGTGTCCGGGACTGTGTGTCCTCATGTTTAAATAGCTGGCCGCTCTAACCAGATGTACAACTGAGACATCAGTTGGAACCGGTCTACCAAATCATTTTCTTCACCAAGCTCACTGGTTCTATTTCCTCAACTCTTTTTTCATAACTGTTTTGAGTGATTGTTCGTATCTGTGTTTGAAGACTTTGACTGAAGACTTACTCAATTTCCTCAGTTCAATTTCTTCAGTCTGTTTGTCTTCATCCCGTGTTATCCCGAGTTTACGCTTTCTGTACTCTGTGCTTGTCTTCATTTCATCATGATGACTATGCTTGTGTTCTGTTATGTTTACTTTTGAGTACTTATTCCGCTACTAGTAGTTCTTCGCTAAGGAATTTCCTCACCTGCAAATTCCTCAGTGAAGAATTCATAAAAATCGCCTATTCACCCCCTCTAGTTGATATAACACACTTTCAATTGGCATTAGAGCAAGGTACTCCCTTGTTCTGTGTGATTTTGGTTTAACCGCCTGGAGTTTTACTTATGTCGACCGCATGTATGATCAAGGTCTCTGCTGGGTGTCCTACCTTCGATGGGACGGACTACCCTTACTAGAAAAGTAAGATGAGAATGCATCTTGAGGCAATTGATGACGATCTCTGGTATGTAGTGGAAAATGGTGTTCCCTCAGTCACACCTTCTTTGAATGCTGATGATGTGAAGAGATTCAAGCAAATCGACTCTCAAGCGAAGAATATCATATGTGGCCTTCTGAGCAAAGGACAGTATGGAAGAGTGAGTGCTTTGGAAACTGCTAAGCTTATATGGGATAGGTTGTCCGAAGTCAATGAAGGAGTCTCAACACAGCGTGACCCTCGAGTTGATGTTCTTCGCAATCTCTTCAACCACTTCAAAAGACTCGACAATCAAAATGTTCAGCAAACCTTCGATCGCCTCACTGACATCTCAAATAAGCTTCAAGCACTTGGTGCCACTAACATCACCGATACAAATTGCTGAGATCGCTTGATTCCTCATTTGATACTCTGGCATTGATGATACAAGAATGTGCTGATTACAAGTCACTTGATCCCACTGATATCCTCGAGAGGCTAAATACTCATGAGTTCCAGCTTGCAAAGAAGAGAGATCTCTATGGTTCGAGCTATGGCAGATCACGTGCCCTGAAGGCCAAGGTAGTGTCTGAATTTGAAGATGAAGATTCTGGTAGCAGCCTTGGTGATCCTGAAGAACTGAGCCATGAGTTAGCACTGCTCGTGAAGAAATTCTAGAAGTTCTCAAGACGTGGTCGCTTTGGAAAATCCTCAAGGAGCAATGATTCCTCATCCAGTGACTACAAGAAGAGGCTTTGTCACAAATACAAGAAATCAGGACACTATATTCAAGATTGTCCTTAGTGTAAAAATGAATCAAAGAAGAAGAAATACAAGGATTACAGTTCTGATGATGCGAAGAAAAAGAAGAAATCCTCAAAATCTTCATCATCAAAATCCTCGAAGTCTTCGTCTTACAAGAAGAGCAGCTCCAAGAAGGCTCGGGCGTTCATTGGCAAGGAAATGGACTCTGAGGCTGAATCCGTGGGACATGACGAAGAGGAGACATCTGAGGAGTCTGAGTCTGGTGTGGCGAGCCTGGCTCTCGCTACTACTTTCGTCAGCAAGTCCATCTTCAACTTTGAAGAAAATGGCTTCACCAACAAGGCTGATGGAAACAATGATGACTATGCTCCCACCTATTGCTTCATGGCAAAAGGTGCCAAGGTACTCAAATACCCCTCCTCTGAATCAAGTGAGAATGAATCTGATGAAAACCTCAAACCCAGCTACTCCAAACTTGCTAAGATTGTTGTAAAACAACAAAAGGCTTTTGAAAAGGTTCAAAACATGCTAGAAAAAAGTGATGATATGTTGGGTGAAGAAATGGATCGCACTAGAACCTTGACTGAATATCTTCAGAGACTTAAGACCTTCAAGGTGATCATAACACTCTCTTATCTGATCATGAGAAGCTTTCATATGAATTTCTTCAAAGAAAGCAAGATCTTGAAAAGCTAAGAGTGAGTTATAAAGATCTTCAAAAGGAGCATGATTCATTACTTGCTCAACAAATCAGCGCTTCTCAGGAAGAATTTGTTCCTCCATGCTTGAAGTGCATTGAACGTGAATCTGCTAATTCTTCACCTGAATGTTCAAATGCTGCTAATGTTTCAAATTATTCACCTACCTATGCTATCACTAATTCCTCATCTGAGGACATTGCTAGTATCACTAACGATGCAGGGCTGAAGGAATTGTACATGACAGGCATGTACAAAAGCCTCAAAAGGCATCATACTCTTTGTGATGTGCTTAAAAAGCAGATCCTCAATAGGAACCTTAGGAAAGAGGGTATTGCCTTTGAGAGGAAACTCAATGCTGATGGTACATATTGGAAGCTTGAGAAGTACCCCAAAACTTCATGGGTTGCTCCAAAGGGACCTCTAGTTGATCCATCTAACTTATCTGGCTTTGCATGTGAATCTCCTCGTTCTAATGATGAGTCATTTGACTCCAACTATAAACTGTTCAAAAATTAGAATGGTGAAGTATTTGCTAGATATGTTGGCACTAACTACAGGAACGATCCTCCTATGAAAAAATCTAGGTTCCCAAAAAGTGCCTTGAAAGTCATCAGGTGAATGTCCTCAGGACACCACCTGTGAAGAATAGGAACCCTAGATCAAATTCTTCATATGGACCAAATTCCTCAAAAGGATCAAAGTCCTCATATGAATATCATCGTGCTAACAACTCTGTTTTGCAGGGAAGAGCAAATGGCTATGAATATGAGCATTATTCTTCTAATCATTATGTTCATAAGTCCTCGAAGAATTTCTCTGCTTATTCATATGCTTATCCTAACTCCTCTTATGTGAAATGAAATGGACTAGCTTCGATGCCACCTTTCTCATATGGAGCTCGCATAGTGATGAACTCTTTGCCACCCCTTCAAATGTGGGCGGTGAAGAAAAAGAACTAATCTTTCTGCAGGGTTAGGTCTCCATACGTACGTAATCTTCTAAAGAATTTGCTGGAGACCTGAGTGTGCCTGAAAGGATGCAGGCTAATCATGAAGAAATGAACTTTCATTTCTCACGTCCTCATACTGCTTTATCTGTTCTGTTGCTTGGTGAAATTGATCTAATGAATTGATGTCATATTCTTCACTGATGAAGTATATGAAGTTAGTAAGTTGCACTAATTCATCTATAGGATGATCAACCCAAAGCCACTGAGTGGGTCCTCGCTAGTGGATGTACCAATCACATGACTGGTGACAAGAATCTATTGATGGATGCTCCCTTATCACCATCGCATCTGGAGCATATCATCTTTGCTGACAAAGGCAAAAGTCGGGTATTTGGTCTAGGTAAGGTTGTGATCACAAAGGATCGACACATGGACAAAGTCATGCTTATCGAGTCCTTAGGATACAACGTCATGTCTGTCTCAATGCTTTGCGATCTTGATATGGTTGTTGACTTTGGAAAGTACCGTTGTGTTGTGGTTATGGAAGCTGACAATTCCAAAGTCTTAGAAGGATTTAGGACAGGAGACTTGTATATTGTTGATTTCTCTACAGGACCGCAACCAGCCGTGTGCCTACTTACAAAAGCTTCAGAAGGTTGGCTCTGGCATCGACAACTTGGTCATGCAGGCATGAGGAATTTGCACACGCTTGCGAAGAAGAAGCATGTCATTGGCATTGAGAATATCAAATTCCTCAAGGATCACTTATGCGGAGCCTATGAAGCTGGGAAGATGACAATGGCTAAGCTTCCAGCGAAGACTATCATGACCACCACTCGTCCCACTACTAGAGAAAAGCTTATAGGCAGACGCTTACTAGTAGCGCGGGTTTATAACCCTCATTGCTGCTACTTACTAGTAGCGCGGGTTTTTACCCCTCACTACTACTAAGTTGATACTAGTAGCGCGGGTTTTTAACCCGCGCTACTACTAACCGGTCTCTACCATGCCCTCTCGGGACATGCCATAGTAGTAGCGAGGGGTATAAACCCGCGCTACTACTTAGTTGATAGTAGTAGCACGGTTTTATACCCCTCGCTACTACTAAGTACGAGGTAGGTGAAATCCCCATATCCTCGGCCGAATCCCTCCTCTCTCCCTCACTTTTCCCCTCTCTCACTTTCCTCCTCTCTCCCTCATACTCCAGCGGTGGCCGCCGCTGGTACACTCTGCTTTCTTCCTCCCTCCTTCTTCGAGAACCCTCCGGTGGGAGGTCGCCGGAGCTTCTCGCCGCCGCCAAGATGCGGAAGCATGACCTCGGCATCCTCCTCCTCACCGCGTTTGCCGTCTTCTTCTCGCTCCAGGTCAGCCCTCCTCCTCCTCCTCCCCCCTCCCTGATTCGATCCGGAACCCTAGCTGACCCATCCCCCTCCTCCTCTGACAGCACGAGGGCCGCCGCGAGGTGCTGCTCCCCACGCACGATGCCAAGATCCAGGTCCTCCAGCTCTTGGCCAATGCCGGGTTGGCCTCCGCAGCCTCCACGAGGCGCGTCATGGCCGAGATCTCCCTGCTCTCGGCCAATGTGTGCGTCGCCACCTGTTGGGAATATTACTATTGGGCGTAAACCGGCCTATGTGGGCCTGGTTAACTGCATCAGTAACTCAAGAGTGTTAAAGCCCAAGAAGATAGATGAGGGCCCGAGGCCCTCGGTTTAAGACTTGTATCCATAAACCGGCATCTATATGTAAACTTGTATTGTAAGATAGGAATAAGGAGAGACCAACCCTGATACGAATATGAACCGGTGTTAGGACTCTGTGAACCAACGGGCGTCACCCGTGTATATAAGGGGACGACCCTGCGGCGGTTCAGGACAACAGACAACAAATCGAGACTTAGGCGAAGCTTGTTTGCTCCCTAGTCATCGAAACCCCATCAGTCCATCACAACTAGATTTAGGCTTTTACCTTCATCGACGGGGCCGAACTAGTATAAACTCTCTTGCGTCCCTGTGTCCGCTTTAACCCCTTCAAGCTAACCCGTTGCGATGGCTCCACGACTAAGTCCTTTCACGAGGACATCTACTGTGACAAAACCACGACAGTTGGCGCCCACCGTGGGGCTATCGCACGATGGTTTCAAGTTCTTGGAGGGCCGCGGGCTACGCTGTGGGCTGGATGACTAAGAGTCATCGCGGCAAGCTCTACATCGACGATGCAGGCTGGGGCCCCGATGCCGGCTCAGTTGAGTACGGGTACCAGGTCCCCTTTGGTGGCATACACGTTTTCATCGGCAAGATCAGTGAACCAGGCCCTGAGCCAGACATCTGCACTGGCCCCGTCGAAATGGCTCAGCGTGCGCGATCCGCCCGGGTTAAACCGGCCGTGAAGCATGCCTTCGTGGGAGTCATCCATGGAGGAAGTTATGAGGATGGATCGGAATCTCGCGGCGAGACCGTCGTTTATTCCGGTGACGAGTCATCAACCGGAGAAACCGAATCTCTATATCAGCTACAAGATGGCCGGATTGGGGGCTGTTCCGATGGCGACAGTATTCCGGACCCCTCTGATCAACCCAGCCGAGTTGGAATATTCATGGCCGGCACACAAGCAGCACTTCATTCTTCGACCGTTGTGCCAATAACCTCCGGTTCAGTAGTGGCGACGGCTGTCGGGGCAGGAGGTTCTGTATGCCCGCCGGCTCAAGTTCTATCAGATCTATTTGATGCATTGGCTGTGCTTATGGCAGAAGCTAACCCGGCGGATCAGGACGTCCACAACACGGATATTGCAAAGGTGAGGGAACAGATCACCCAGGTCAAGGCGGACCTGGTAGCTGAGAATGCCAGGATGACCGCAGAGCGGGCCGCTTTAGACGCACAAGCCTACAGGCTCATGTTGGACCAGAACGCGTCGCATGAAGTCATGAAGAGGAAGTATCGATCCCGTTTGCCTTCGGTTTTCGAGGCCAAAGACCTTTTCAACACCCCAGGAGCAGGAACCAGTAATTCGCTAGAGGTAAACCGGGCGGAAGCTCCTGGGACCGGCCCGCCGGTTCAGCCCCGTCTGATGGATCTGCCTCGTCAAAACACTGTTATACCTCAGGCTGTTTCAACACCTCCAGGTTACTACTCCAACCCGATGGACAATCTCGTTGCCACTACTGCACGGCTGGAGGCCATTCCAATTGAAGGTGACTCGCCGCAGGCGGTAGAGACGCGACGAGTCAAGGAGCTTCTTAGGATAGCTTTGGTCCAACAGGAAGCATACTCGTATAGCCGCGACCGGATCCACTCGACCCCTCATCCAAGCCGGAGCTATAGCAGGCATATGGATGAACCGGCAGTGTCAAGTAATGAACAACGTGGAGCACCCCGCGGCAACAACCCGGCGGGTGGTGCTGATAACGCTCAGGAAGTGGTGGACCGGGCCCGAGCGCGCAGGGAGGCCGAGTTACCCGCACAGTGTCAGGCTCGGCAGCTTACGCCGGTTCGTCCAACTATCTCGTTCGAACCTGGTGTTACTTCTAGTTCTTTGGGGGTGCCTTGCCTTGTCCCCGCTTTAGACAATGTGTGCCTGTCCAAGGATTTCAAAGGTCCATGCAAGGTACCAAATTACACGGCGGATCAACCTCCAGAGACATGGGTGGAGAGCTATGAGATGGCCATGGAGATGCTTGATGTGGATGATGCGGCATGTGAAAAATACTTCACCATGATGCTCGAAGGAACGACTCGTACTTGGCTAAAAAGCTTACCGGCCAATTCTATCAGTTCATGGGCCCAATTACGAGCCTGGTTTCTCAGTAATTTCAAGGATACATGTAAGCAGCCTATGTCGATAGTGGACTTAGTTGCCTGCGTCCAGGAGGAAGGCGAATCGACGACTTTTTGGGTGCGCCGGGTCTCACAAGTGTTGCATTCATCAGACCGCATCAACGCTGACACTGCAGTCATAACCCTAGAAGGCAACTGCTGGTTTGGGCCCCTAAAGATGAAGTTGGGACGGATGAAGCACCATTGCACTGACATGGGGACCCTCATGGCTGCTTTGGTAAAGTATGCTGATTCTGATAGTACCAAGGATCCCGAATCTGATGATGACAAGGCAGGGAAGGGAAAGAGGAACAACAACTCCAAAGGTCAGCAGCATCACTCGGCAGGCACTGGCAGCGGAGGCAAGCGTAAAGCGGATGGTAACATGGACTTTGTGGCTAATACCAACGCGCAGGACAAGGGCCAGCGACGCAAGGGTAAACCACCAAATCGCGGTGGGGCACCCAACCCTAACCCGGACCGCCTAAATTATCTACTGAACCAGCCCTGTCCAAGACATGGGACGAAGGAGGTGCCAGCAAACCACCTTTGGAAGGATTGCTACATTATGCAAGAGTTCAAGAATTCTAACGCTTTCCAGTATGATCACGGCTCCAGCGGTGGCTCAGGATCCAGGCCGGGACACGGTGGAGGAAATTCCGGTTCAGGATTTAATGGTAATCCGGGCGGACATAACAATCAAAATAATCAGAACAACCAGGGTGGTTACAACCAGCAGCAGCAACAGTCGGGTTACCAGAGCAACCCAAAGCAGTTGAATAGTGGGCAGTACCATGTCTTCAGCACTAGCTTGGACAAGCGAGACCGGAAGGTTCAGAGGCGGGCAGCCAACTCTGTTGAACCGGCCATGCCCCGTTATCTATGCTGGTTTGAACAGCCAATCATATGGAGCAGAGAGGATCACCCTCCCCAGGTTGATAATCCAGGTCAGTTAGATCTGGTGGTGGCGCCTTAGGTGGGAGGTTACAAGTTCACCAAGGTGCTCATGGATGGAGGGAGCAGCATTAATATCTTGTACTATGAGACCTTCTGTCATATGGGACTAACAGATAAAAATCTCAAACCGTCCAATACGGTGTTCCACGGTGTGGTACCTGGCAAGTCAGCATATCCTGTTGGTAAGATACCTCTAGAAGTGGACTTTGGAGATGATCATGATTCTAGGTCGGAAACATTGACGTTTGAAGTGGTGAAAATCCAAAGTCCATATCACGCCCTGTTTGGGCGACCGGCCTACGCCAAGTTTAGGGCACGGCCCTGTTATGTGTATTTGCAGCTCAAGATGCCGGATCACAAGGGGACAATAACGGTTCACGGAAGCCGTAAAATCACTTTGGAGTGCGAGGAAGGAGATGCGGCCTACGCAGAGTCGGTTTGTACCACCGAGGAGCTGAATTATTATAAGGACAATGTTGATCCGACGGACATGACTCCATTAAAGAAGCCAACTACCGAGCATGATCCGGCCCTGAAGTTCAAATCGGTAGCTAAAACTAAGCTTGTTGACTTCGTGCCTGGCGATTCGTCCAAGCAGTTCAACATCAGTGCCAACTTGGATCAGAAATAGGAAAGCGCCCTCATCGAGTTCATCTGTGAGAATCGGGACATTTTTGCATGGAAGCCCTCTGACATGCCAGGTGTACCGAGGCAACTCGCTGAGCACACCCTTAATGTGGATCCTAAATACAAACCGGTGAAACAGTTGCTCCGCCGGTTTAACGAAGAAAGACGCAAGGCGATCGGAGAAGAGGTAGCCAGGCTCTTAGCAGCTGGTTTTATTATTGAAGTTTTCCACCCTGAGTGGCTTGCCAATCCGGTGTTGGTCCTTAAGAAAAATGGCACCTGGCGCATGTGTGTGGATTACACAGATCTTAATAAGGCTTGTCCAGCAGATCCTTTTGCCCTCCCCCGTATTGATCAAATTATTGATGCTACGGCGGGTTGTGAGCGTTTGAGTTTTTTGGATGCATATTCTGGCTATCATCAGATCAAAATGGCAGTTAAGGACCAGGAGAAGACGGCATTCATAACTCCCTTTGGAGCCTTCTGCTATGTGTATATGCCCTTTGGGCTCAAGAGTGCCCAGGCAACTTATCAACGGTGTGTACAAAATTGTCTTCACAAGCAGATTGGCCTTAATGTACATGCTTACGTGGATGATATCGTGGTTAAGTCAAGGGAGAAGGAGACTCAGGTTGACGACTTGAAGGAAACCTTTGATAATCTGAGGACGTACAAGATG